>NC_041387.1:202495092-202596793 GCF_002162155.2 Triticum dicoccoides | reverse complement strand
CCCCTATCTCCTGGGCCCCCTAGTGGGCCTCCGATGTCCATCTTCTGCTATATCAGAGCTTTTACCCTGGAAAAAATCATGGGCAAGCTTACGGGACGAAACTCCGCCGCCACGAGGTGGAACCTTGGCGGAATCAATCTAGGGCTCCGGCGGAGCTGTTCTGCCGGGGACACTTCCTTCCGGGAGGGGGACATCATCACCAACATCATCACCAACGATCCTCTCATCGGGAGGGGGTCAATCTCCATCAACATCTTCACCAGCACCATCTCCTCTCAAAACCCTAGTGCATCTCTTGTATCCAATCTTGTATCAAAACCACAAATTGGTACCTGTGGGTTGCTAGTAGTGTTGATTACTCCTTGTAGTTGATGCTAATTTGTTTAATTGGTGGAAGATCATATGTTCAGATCCTTTATGCATATTATTACTCCTCTGATTATGAACATGAATATGCTTTGTGGGTAGTTACGTTTGTTCCTGAGGACATGGGTGAAGCCTTGCTATTAGTAGTCATGTGAATTTGGTATTCGTTCGATATTTTGATGAGATGTATGTGGTCTTCTCCTCTAGTGGTGTTATGTGAACGTCGACTACATCACACTTCACCATTATTTGGGCCTAGAGGAAGGCATGGGGAAGTAATAAGTAGATGATGGGTTGCTAGAGTGACAGAAGCTTAAACCCTAGTTTATGCGTTGCTTCGTTAGTGGCTGATTTGGATCCATATGTTTAATGTTGTGGCTAGGTTTACCTTAATACTTATTTTGTGGTTGTGGACGCTTACAATAGGGGTTAATCATAAGTGGGATGCTTGTCCAAGTAAGGTCAGTACCCAAGGACCGGTCCACCCACATATCAAAGTATCAAAGTACCGAACGTGAATCATTTGAACGTGATGAAAACTAGCTTGACGATAATTCCCATGTGTCCTCGGGAGCTCCTTTCTCATTATTAGAAATTGTCCAGGCTTATACTTTGCTACATAAAGGATTGGTCCACCTTGCTGCACTTTGTTTACTTTATTTACTTGTTACTCGTTACTATTTATCTTATCACAAAACTATCTATCACCTACAATTTTAGTGCTTGTAGAGAAAACCTTACCAAAAATCGCTTATCATTTCCTTCCACTCCTCGTTGGATTCGACACTCTTACTTATCGAAAGGACTACAATTGATCCCTTACACTTGTCGGTCATCAAGACTCTTTTCTGACTCCGTTGCCGGGGTGTGTAGCGCTTTTGGTGAGTGGAACTTGGTAAGGAAACATTTATATAGTGTGCTGAAATTTTCTGTTACTTGTCACTATGGAAACTAATCCTTTGAGGGGCTTGTTCGGAGTATCTTCAGCCAAAACAGAAGAGCAAGGAGTTGCTCCTCAACCTACTAAACTTTATGAAAATATTTACTTTGAGATTCCTTCGGGTATGATAGTGAAACCGCTAGCTAATCCATTTGCAGGAGACGGAACATTGCATCCCGATTTACACCTTATCTTTATGGATGAAGTTTGTGGATATTTTAAGCTTGCAGGTATTCCCGATGATGTTGTCAAAGGAAGTCCTTCCCTTTATCTTTGAAGGTATATGCATTGACATGGTATAGGCTATGTGATGATACGATATCTTGGAATTATAAGCGATTGAAGTTGGAATTTCACCAGAAGTTCTATCCTATGCATCTTGTTCGTCGTGATCGTAATTACATATATAATTTCTGGCCTCGCGAAGGAGAAAGCATCGCTCAAGCTTGGGGGAGGCTTAAGTCAATGTTATATTCATGCCCCAATCATGAGCTCTCTCGAGAAATGATTATTCAGAACTTTTATGCTCGGCTTTCTCTTGATAATCGCAATCTGCTCGATACTTCCTGTACTGGTTCTTATATGCTGAAGACTATTGATTTCAAATGGAACTTATTGGAAAGAATTAAACACAACTCTGAAGATTGGGGTTCCGACGATGGTAAGGAGTCAGGTATGACACCTAAGTTCGATTGTGTTAAATCTATTATGGATACCGATGCTTTTCGTGGATTTAGCGCTAAGTATGGACTTGACTCTGAGATAGTAGCTTCTTTCTGTGAATCTTTTCCTACTCACGTTGATCTCCCTAAAGAGAAGTGGTTTAAATATAATCCTCATGTGGAAGTGAAGTAGTTGCACCTATTACAGTCGAAGAAAAGACTATTACCCATAGTGATCCTATTGTTCCTACTACTTATGTTGAAAAACCTCCTTTTCCTGTTAGGATAAAGGATCATGCTAAAGCTTCGACTGTTGTTCGTAAGAGTAATACTAGGACTTATACACCTCTGAGCAAATTAATGTTGAACCTAGTATTGCTATGGTTAAAGATCTCTTTGGATGATGATTTAGATGGGCATGTTATTTATTTCTGTGGTGAGACTGCTAATATTGCTACACCAGATACTAAGACATGTAGACCTGTCTTATGTGATATGGGTGATAGTGCTATTGCAATACCTTATACCTTGTATCAAGAAATTATGCATGACATTGCACCGATAGAATTAGAAGACATTAATGTTACTATTAAGCTTGCTAATAGGGATACCATTAAACCCTTCGGGATTGTTAGAGATGTTGAAGTTTTGTGTGGGAAGGTTAAATACCCTGCTGATTTTCTTGTTCTTGGTTCCCCAGAAGATGATTTCAGTCCCATTATTTTTGGTAGACCCTTCTTGAATACAGCTAGTGCTAAGATTAATTGTGAAAAGAACACTATCACTGTTGGCATAGATGGTATGTCTCATGAGTTTAATTTTGCTAAGTTTAGTAGACAACCTCGTGATAGGGAACCACCTAGTAAGGATGAAATTATTGGTCTTGCTTCCATTCTTGTTCCTCCAACTGATCCGTTAGAACAATATTTGCTAGACCATGAAAACTATATGTTTATGAAGGAAAGAGAGGAAATAGATGAACTGTTCACAGGAACCTATGCTGAAACATAACCTTCCTGTTGAAATTCTTGGGGATCCCCCCTCCACCCAAGGGTGATCCCGTGTTTGAACTCAAACCATTACCTGATAATCTTAAGTATGCTTATCTTGATGAAAAGGAAATATATCCTGTTATTATTAGTTCTAACCTTTCAGATAAAGAAGAAGAAAGATTATTGAAAACTCTGAAGAAGCACCGAGCAGCTATTGGATATACTCTGGATGATCTTAAGGGCATTAGTCCCACATTATGCCAACACAAAATTACAGTAGAAAAAGATGCTAAACCAGTTAGAGATCCTCAAAGACGATTAAATCCCAAGATGAAGGAAGTGGTAACAAAGGAGATACTAAATCTCCTTGAGGCAGGTATTATTTATCCCGTTGCTGATAGTGAATGGGTAAGCCCTGTCCATTGTGTTCCTAAAAAGGGAGGTATTACCGTTGTTCCTAATGATAAAGTTGAATTGATCCCGCAAAGAATTATTACAGGTTATAGGATGGTAATTGATTTCTATAAGTTAAATAAAGCTACTAAGAAAGATCATTACCCTTTACCTTTTATTGATCAAATGCTATAAAGACTATCCAAACACACACATTTCTGCTTTCTAGATGGTTATTCTGGTTTCTCTCAGATACCTGTGTCAGCAAAGGATCAATCTAAAACTACTTTTACTTGCCCTTTTGTTACTTTTGCTTATAGACGTATGCCTTTTGGTTGCTGTAATGCACCTGCTACCTTTCAAAGATGCATGATGGCTATATTCTCTGATTTTTGTGAAAAGATTTGTGAGGTATTCATGGATGATTTCTCGGTTTATGGATCCTCTTTTGATGATTGTTTGAGCAACCTTGATCGAGTTTTACAGAGATGTGAAGACACTAGTCTGGTCTTGAATTGGGAAAAGTGTCACTTTATGGTTAATGAAGGCATTGTCTTGGGGCATAAGATCTCCGAGAGAGGTATTGAAGTTAATAAAGCCAAAGTTGATGCTATTGAAAAGATTCCATGTCCCAAGGACATAAAAGGTATAAGAAGCTTCCTTGGTCATGCCGGTTTCTATAGGAGGTTCATTAAGGAGTTTTGTAAAATCTCTAGGCCTCAGACTAATTTATTGCAAAAAGATATTCCTTTTGACTTTGATGATGATTGTGTAGAAGCATTTGAAATACTTAAGAAAGCTTTGATCACTACACCTATTGTTCAGCCACCTGATTGGAATTTACCTTTTGAAATTATGTGCGATGCTAGTGATTATGCAGTAGGTGCTGTTCTAGGGCAAAGAGTCGATAAGAAATCGAATCTTATCCAGTATGCTAGTAAGAGTCTTGATACTACCCAGAGAAATTATGCTACTACTGAAAAAGAGTTCTTAGCAGTTGTGTTTGCATGTGATAAGTTTAGACCTTTTATCATTGATTCTGAAGTTACTATTGACACTGATCATGCTGCTATTAGATATCTTATGGAAAAGACAGATGCTAAGCCTAGACACATTAGATGGGTTCTCTTGCTCCAAGAATTTGACTTGCATATTATTGATAGAAAGGGAGCTGAGAACCCCGTTGCAGACAACTTGTCTAGGTCAGAGAATGTTCTTGATGACCCACTTCCTATTAATGATAGCTTTCCTGATGAACAATTAGCAGTCATTAATGCTTCTCGTTCTGCTCCTTGGTATGCTGATTATGCTAATTACATTGTTGCTAAATTTATACCGCCTAGTTTCACATACCAGCAAAAGAAAAACTTCTTTTATGATTTAAGACATTACTTCTGGGATGATCCACACCTTTATAAAGAAGGAGTAGATGGTGTTATTAGACGTTGTGTGCCTGAGCATGCACAGGAACAGATTCTATGTAAGTGTCACTCCGAATCTTATGGAGGACACCACGCTGGAGATAGAACTGCACACAAGGTACTACAATCTGGTGTTTATTGGCCTACTCTCTTCAAAGATGCTCGTAAGTTTGTCTTATCTTGTGATGAATGTCAAAGAATAGGTAACATTAGTAGACGTCAACAAATGCCTATGAATTATTCTCTTGTTATTGAACCATTTGATGTTTGGGGCTTTGATTATATGGGACCTTTTCCTGCCTCTAATGGTTATACACATATTTTAGTTGTTGTTGATTACGTTACTAAGTGGGTAGGAGCTATTCCAACTAGTAGTGCTGATCATAACACCTCTATTAAAATGCTTAAAGAAGTTATTTTTCCGAGGTTTGGTGTCCCTAGATATCTTGTGACTGATGGTGGTTCACATTTTATTCATGGTGCTTTCCGTAAGATGCTTGCCAAGTATGATGTCAATCATAGAATAGCATCTCCTTATCATCCACAGTCTAGTGGTCAAGTAGAGTTGAGCAATAGAGAGCTCAAATTAATTTTGCAAAAGACTGTGAATAGATCTAGAAAGAATTGTTCCAAAAAACTTTTGGATGCATTATGGGCCTATAGAACTGCATACAAAAATCCTATGGGTATGTCTCCATATAATATGGTCTATGGAAAAGCGTGTCATTTACCTCTTGAACTTGAACATAAAGCATATTGGGCTATTAATTATAACTTCAAACTTGCCAGTGAGAAGAGGTTATTGGATATTAGCTCATTTGATGAATGGAGAACCCAGGCGTATGAGAATGCCAAGCTATTCAAAGAAAAAGTCAAACGCTGGCATGATAAGAGGATACAAAAGCGTGAGTTTAACGTAGGAGATTATGTATTATTATTCAACTCCCGTTTAAGATTTTTTTGCGGGAAAGCTTCTCTCAAAATGGGAAGGTCCTTACGTCATCAAGGAGGTCTATCGTTCTGGTGCTATAAAAATCAACAACTTCGAAGGCACGAGTCGGAGGGTGGTAAACGGTCAAAGAATTAAACATTATATTTCAGGTAATCCTATCAAATGTTGAAACTAATATTATTGAGACCGTAACCCCTGAGGAATACATAAGGGACACTTTCCAGAATGTTCTAGACTCCGAAAAAGTATAGGTATGTGGTACGGTAAGTAAACCAACTCCAAAACATCTCCAATGGCAATTTTCATCAGTTTTGGAATATTTAAAAATTTTAGGAAGAAAGAAGTAGTCCGAAAGGGACACGAGGCCCCCACGAGAGTGGAGGGTGCGCCCCCCCTACTGGGCGCGCCCCTCTGTCTCGTGGGCACCTCGTGTGCCTCCCGGACTCCATTTTCTTGCACGTTACGTATTTTGGTCGGTAAAAATTCATTATATATACTCCCAAAGGTTTTGAGCACCGTATCACACAAATATCCTCTGTTTTCTTTTCGAGATGTTTCTGTTTCAGATCTAGAGCATCATGACGTCTCCAAGTGCTCCCAAGGACATGCTTTTCGAGAGGGTTATCAACCCCTATCTCGCGGAGGTGCTGCAACACCCCAAACCATTGAGATGCGTGAGGGGTTCCTGCACATCCGCGGTGTGGAGGGATCAAGGCGTACCGGGAGCGTGGAGACAAAGCTCGAAGTTGTGGAGCAGCAAGTTTTCAAGTGTCAAGGGATGGTGGAGCGTGGACTCAACGCCAACCAGATCATGATCACAGAGTTCACCAACAACCACAAGCTGGATGCCAAAGTCATTGGGGAGACCATCTTCGAGCTTCAAGAGAAAATCGAGCACCTCCAAGCCCAGATCTATGACCCGCAAAACCAAAACTGTGAGTATGAATATAGATTCAAGAGGATGAGTTTGGATGCAGATTTAAGGATCCCGGAGACTCGATCATCCTTCTATGATGGAGAGTCGATGCCTTGGAAGACGGACGACAAGCCTACATCATCAACAACTACTACTTCACCACCTCCGAGGACATAATCACATGGGTATAGGCACTCCCCTTGGCAACTGCCAAGCTTGGGGGAGGTGTCCCGGTATCGTATCACCATCACACTCCTATCTTTACCGTTTTATTTAGTTCGATCCTTTTAGTAGTATCTTGATCTAGTAGTTTGAAGTTTTGATATCAAGTAGTTTGAGTTTTGCTTTGTGATCTCTTTTTGTAATCGAGTCCGTGAGCTATCTATAATAAAGATTAGTGTTGAGTCAAGGGCTTTGCTATGTTGCTATGATCTTGAGAAAGTAGAAAGAATAAAAGAGTTCATATTGATCTTATGGATAGTGATAACTTCACACATAGAAAGTATGAGGCATAAAAATTGTTGAGAGTTGATGAACGTTGTTTTGGTCATCGTTGCAATTAATAGGAAGTGATAAGGAAAGAGGGGTTCACATACAAATATATTATCTTGGACATCTTTTTATAATCGGGAGCACTCATTAGGTATGACATGCTAAAAGAGTTGACGTTGGACAAGGAATACAACATAATGGTTTATGTTTTCGCGCATCTCAGTTAAAGTGTATTGTCATTGACCTTCCAAACATGTTGAGCTTGCCTTTCTCCCTCATGCTAGCCAAATTCCTTGCACCAAGTAGAGATACTACTTGTGCTTCCAAATACCCTTAAACCCATTTTTGCCATGAGAGTCTACCATACCTACCCATGGATTGAGTAAGATCCTTCAAGTAAGTTGTCATGCTGCAAGCAATAAGAATTCCTATCTAAATATGTATGACTTATTAATGCAGAGAAAATAAGCTTTGTACGAACTTGTTGTGGAAGTAAAAAAAGCGTCAGACTGCAGAAAAAAGGTCCACATACAAGGGCAATATAAAGTGACATTGTTTTGCATTAGGATTTTGTGCATCGACCCTAAACGCACATGACAACCTCTGCTTCTCTCTGCGAAGGGCCTATCTTTTACTTTATGTTTTTACTTTATGCTTGAGTCAAGGTGATCCCCACCTTTCCCTTTTTCATTTTATGCTTTGGCAAGCTCCTCGTGTTTGGAAGATCATGATATATATATCCAATTGGATGTTAGTTAGCATGGGCTATTATTGTTGACATCACCTAAAGGTGAATACGTTGGGAGGCAACACAATAAGCCCCTATCTTTCTCATTGTCCGGCTGAAACTCCATAACCACAAGTATTGCGTGAGTGTTAGCAATTATAGAAGACTACAAGATAGTTGAGTATGTGAGCTTGCTGAAAAGCTCTATTGTTGACTCTTTTTGATGTTACGATAAATTGCAATTGCTTCAATGACTGAGATTATAGTTTGTTAGTACCCAATGAAGTTTTTGAACCATACTTGAAATTGTGAATTGATTCTTACTTGAGCATAAGAAATCATATGATAAAATCAATATATCTTGCTGTTATAAGAATGATCATGATGCCCTCATGTCCGTATTTTATTTTTATCGACACCTCTATCTCTAAACATGTGGACATATTTTTCGATTTTGGCTTCCGCTTGAGGACAAGCGAGGTCTAAGCTTGGGGGAGTTGATACGTCCATTTCGCATCATGATTTTATGTCAATATTTATTGAATTATGGGCTGTTATTACACATTATATCTCAATACTTATGGCTATTCTCTCTTATTTTACAAGGTTTACCATGAAGAGGGGGAATGCCGGCAGCTGGAATTCTGGCTGGAAAAGGAGCAAACGTTGGAAACCTATTCTGCACAGCTCCAAAAGTCCTGAAACTCCACGAAACATCTTTTTGGAATTAATAAGATTTTTTGAGCGAAAGAAATACACCAGAGGGCCCACACCCTGTCTAGGAGAGTGGAGGGCGCGCCCCCCCTACAGGGAATGCCCCCCTATCTCCTGGGCCCCCTGGTGGGCCTCCGGTGTCCATATTCTGCTATATCAGAGCATTTACCCTAGAAAAAATAATGGGCAAGCTTACGGGACGAAACTCCGCCGCCACGAGGTGAAACCTTGGCGGAATCAATCTAGGGCTACGGCGGAGCTGTTCTGCCGGGGACACTTCCCTCCGGGAGGGGGAAATCATCACCAACATCATCACCAATGACCTCTCATCGAGAGGGGGCCAATCTCCATCAACATCTTCACCAGCACCATCTGCTCTCAAAACCCTAGTTCATCTCTTGTATCCAATCTTGTATCAAAACCACAAATTGGTACCTGTGGCTTGCTAGTAGTGTTGATTACTCCTTATATTGATGCTAATTGGTTTACTTGGTGGAAGATCATATATTCAGATCCTTTATGCATATTATTACTCCTCTGATTATGAACATGAATATGCTTTGTGAGTAGTTATGTTTCTTCCTGAGGACATGGGTGAAGTCTTTCCATTAGTAGTCATGTGAATTTGGTATTCGTTCGATATTTTGATGAGATCTTTGTTGTCTTCTCCTCTAGTGGTGTTATTCGAACGTCGACTACATGACACTTCACCATTATTTGGGCCTAGAGGAAGGCATGGGGAAGTAATAAGTAGATGATGGGTTGCTAGAGTGACAGAAACTTAAATTCTAGTTTATGCGTTGCTTCATTAGGGGCTGATTTGGATCCATATGTTTAATGCTGTGGTTAGGTTTACGTTAATACTTATTTTGTAGTTGCGGACGCTTGCAATAGGGGTTAATCATAAGTGGGATGCTTGTCCAAGTAAGGGCAGTAACCAAGTACCGGTCCACCCACATATCAAATTATCAAAGTACCGAACATGAATCATATGAACGTGATGAAAACTAGCTTGACGATAATTCCTATGTGTCCTCAGGAGATCATTTCTCATTATTAGAAATTGTCCAGGCTTATCCTTTGCTACATAAAGGATTGGGCCACCTTGCTGCACTTTGTTTACTTTATTTACTTGTTACTCGTTACTATTTATCTTATCACAAAACTATCTATCACCTACAATTTCAGTGCTTGCAGAGAAAACCTTACGAAAACCGCTTATCATTTACTTCTGCTCCTCGTTGGGTTCGACACTCTTACTCATCGTAAGGACTACGATTGATCCCTTACACTTGTGGGTCATCATTTATCTATGAGAAATATTTGAATCTCCTCTGAATTATTTTATGTGTGATTAAGTTATCTTTGCAAGTCTCTTCCAATTATTAGTTTGGTTTGGCCTACTAGATTGATCTTTCTTGCAATGGGAGAAGTGCTTAGCTTTGGGCTCAATCTTGCGGTTTCCTTTCCCAGTGACAGCAGGGGCAGCAAGGCGCGCATTGTATTGTTGCCATCGAGGATAAAAATATGGGGTTTATATCATATTGCATGAGTTTATCCCTCTACATCATGTCATCTTTCTTAATGTGTTACTCTATTCTTTATGAACTTAATACTCTAGATGCATGTTGGATAGCGGTCGATGTGTGGAGTAATAGTAGTAGATGCAGGCAGGAGTCGGTCTACTTGTCACGGACGTGGTGCCTATATACATGATCATGCCTAGATAATCTCATAATTATTCTCTTTTCTATCAATTGCTCGACAGTAATTTGTTCACCCACCGTAATACTTATGCTATCTTGAGAGAAGCCACTAGTGAAACCTTTGGCCCCCGGGTCTCTCTCTTGTCATATAACCTTTCAATCTAGTTTTATTTGCATCTTTTACTTTTCCAATCTATATCATAAAATACCATAAATATTTATCTTATCATATTATCTCTATCAGATCTAACTTTCGCAAGTGGCCTTGAAGGGATTGACAACCCCTTTATTGCATTGGTTGCGAGTTCTTGTTTGTTTGTGTAGGTGTGTGGGACTTTTGAGGAGCCTCCTACTGGATTGATACATTGGTTCTCAAAAACTGAGGGAAATACTTATGCTACTATTGCTGCATCACCCTTTCCCTTCAAGGAAAACCAACGCAAGCTCAAGATGTAGCACATACTCGGTGAGAACACTTATACCTTGATATTTTAGTAAGGGGTCATCTTATAATGCTACCGCCATACTAAGCAAAATAAGATGCATAAAGATAAACATCACATGCAATCAAAATATGTGACATGATATGGCCATCATTATCTTGTGCTTTTGATCTCCATCATCGAAGCAACGTCATGATATCCATCGTCATCGGCTTGACATCTTGATCATCTCGCCAACCATTGCTTCTACGACTATCGCTATCGCTTAGTGAAAAAGTAAAGCAATTACATAGCGTTTGTATTTCATACAATAAAGTGACAACCATATGGCTCCTGCCAGTTGCTGATAACTTGTTACAAAACATGAGCATCTCATACAACAATTTATATCACATCATGCCTTGACCATATCACATCACAACATGCCCTGCAAAACAAGTTAGATGTCCTCTACTTTGTTTGTTGCAAGTTTTATGTGGCTGCTACGGGTTTCTAGCATGAACTGTACATACCTACGGCAGAAAAGCACAACGGTGATTTATCAAGTTTGCTGTTTTGACCTTCAGAAGGACCGGCCGCACTCAAATTCGAGTCAACTAAAGTTGGAGAAACAGATACCCGCCAGCCAACTTTATGCAAAACTAGTTGCATGTCTGTCGGTGGAACAGTCTCATGAACGCGGTCATGTAAGGTTGGTCCGGGCCGGTTCATCCAACAATACCGCGGATTCAAAATAAGACATTTGTGGTAAGCAGTATGACGATCACCGCCCACAACTCTTTGTTTTCTACTCGTGCATACCATCTACGCATAGACCTGGCTCGGATGCCACTATTGGTAAACATAGCATGCAATTTCCAAAAAATCCCTATGCTCATGTAAGATCAACCTAGGAGATGCATATCAACGGGAGGGGGAGAGTACGTCCACGTACCCTCGTAGACCGAAAGTGGAAGCGTTAACTTAACGTGGTTGATGTATTCAAACATCTTCTTGAATCAACTGATCAAGTACCGAGCGTACGACACCTTCGAGTTCTGTACGTGTTCATCTCGATGACGTCCCTCGAACTCTTGATCTAGCAGAGGTACAAAGGAGTCGATGAGTTCCGTCAGCACGACGACATGGTGACAGTGTTGGTGATGTGATCCGCGCAGGGCTGCGCCTAAGCACTACGACAATATGACCGAAGGAGTAAACAGTGGAGGGGGCACCGCACACGGCTAAGAAACAACTGTTGTGTTTTGGCGTTCCCCCTGCCCCCATATATAAAGGACAGAGAGGGGAGAGGGCCGGCCTAGCACGCGCCCCCAAGGGGGGAGTCCTACTAGGACTCCCAGTCCAATTCGGACCCCAAATTCCTTCCCGGAGGGGGAAAAGGGGGAAGGGAGAGAGAGAGAGGGAGAAGGAAAGGGGGGGCGTTCCTTCCCCTAGTCCAATTTGGACTCCCATGGGGGGCACCACCTCCAGTGGCCTGCCTCCTCCTCACCCCTATGGCCCATGAGGCCCATTAACTCTGTCGGGGGGGGGGGTTCCGGTAACACCTCGGTACTCCAAAAAATCACCGAAACACTCCGGAACCATTCTGGTGTCCGAATATAATCTTCCAATATATCAATCTTTACCTATGAACCATTTCGAGACTCCTCGTCATGTCCGTGATCTTATCCAGGACTCCTAACAACTTTCGGTCACCAAAACACATAACTCATATAATACATATCATCCTTGAACGTTAAGCGTGCGGATCCTACGGGTTTGAGAAATATGTAGACATGACCAAGACATCTCTCTATTCAATAACCAATAGCGGAACATAGATGCTCATATTGGTTCCCACATATTCTACGAAGATCTTTATCGCTCGAACCGCAATGTCAACATATGTTATTCCCTTTGTCATCGGTATGTTACTTACCCGAGATTCGATCATCGGTATCTTCATACCTAGTTAAATCTCGTTACCGGCAACTTTCTTTACTCGTTCTGTAATGCATCATCCTGCAACTAACTCATTAGTCACATTGCTTGCAAGGATTCATATGATAATCACCCAGTTATGTTGTGATGTTTGGTAGCACGCAAGGCATTCCTCCGGTGTCCTAGAGTTGCAGTATCATATAGTCGGAGGAATAAATACTTGACATGAACAAAACAGTAGCAATAAAACTGAATGGTCATTATGCTAAGCTAACGGATGGGTCTTGTCCATCAAATCATTCTCCTAATGTTGTTATCCCGTTCATCAAATGACAACACATGTCCATGGCTAGGAAACTTGACCATCTTTGATTAACAAGCCAGTCAAGTAGAGGCATACTAGGGACACGGTGTTTTGTCTATGTATTCACACATGTATCAAGTTTCCGGTTAATACATTTCTTGCATGAATAATAATAATTTATCATGATATAAGGAAATATAAAATAACAAATTTATTATTGCCTCTAGGGCATATTTCCTTCATTTTGAACCGTCGCCAAGTGAGTGTGGGCGTTAGGGGGCTCATTCCCACACGACCAAGAAATCGTTGGGGATAGGCCCTCCGGTCAGACACGCTGGGCAAAATGAGGTCTTGTGCGACGGGCGAGCAATCAAATACGGGTATACGTACAGTTGTGTTAGAAATATACAATTATACAGGCCCAATCGTTTCCGGTCGTAAGTACATCCCACATACTAAGTCCCAGACAAACGTTTCCGTACGTATGTACATTCCACACGGTCATTCCAAGGAATACGTTTTCGTTCATATGTACATCCCACACAGTCAGTCCAAGAAGTATGTTTTCGTTCATATGTACATCCCACATAGTGAATCCAGGGAATTTTATTTCGTGTGTATGTACATCACACACAATTTTCCCCATTAGATCATTTGAGATAGTGTTGCCATTGCAGACGATATTAATAATTTTACTGTTTGGCGTTATTGAATGCATCACACACGGTGCGTAGAAGAAACTGTCTGGCATAGGTTGTCCATTGCACACACTTTTTATGTGGTAAACATTTGCGCATGGTGGCATAACGCAAACAGTTTCCAAGAGGAAGTCGTGTGTAATTGTTCATTGATCCGACACATTTTATTCCTAGAAACCCTGTGCGTTTTGTCTGAGGTCATCAGCCACGGTGTTTTCTAAATAATGGTTTGCAAGAGAAAAACCCAATCAGCAGGCTAATTGGTCTATTATTAAGAATACATTTAATAATATAATTGACATTTCATATTAAGCACACAATATATCTCATCTTAGTATTAAGGAAGCAGGATTTCATAATTGAAATACATCAGAGTACAACATCATATAGCTTCATCCCTAAGCTACCCCATTACACAACTGGACCAGCACCAAGTGCACATGCAACATCTAACCTTTCAAAATTAGCATCTATACATAGACAGATGAATCTCATGTGGAAAACTACTGAAGGGGAATGCAAAATTGAGCCTTCATTGATGTTGAAGGTCTTTGCAACTTTAGGCTAGTGCATGTGGATGATTGATCGTCCATCCATCATCCTCTTTAGGAAGACTTTAATATTAAACCATGGGGGTTGTATGAATACCTTCCTCGCCTCCTGACCATACAGGTGGTTTGAGAGGTAATCATCAGTGAACTGCTTTGGAAAGGCCTGAAAACAAGGATGTGCATAAATATCTTCCCTAGATTTGAAATGGCACAAAGGAATTAGACAGACAAGGTATAACAGTTAGTACCATCCTGTAGTGAACTTATGTCTTCTTCATTGTGCAGACAAAGATCTTATTGTTTTTTGTTGCTAATTTCTTTATCCTAACAATCTTTCTAATTTTCTTATCCTGACTGATATTCATGGACAACTCATTTCCCCATATGCAAAAAGGGTCGAACAGTTCGTCAAAACCTCTAACAGCAGGACCTACATGTGCAAGACCAAATCGTTAAAATCCTAATATTTAAAAACTAGAAGTGGAAATGTGTGTTATTAACTGCAACATGCCTAATATTTAAAATAAAGCAAACATAGTCATTCAAACTTGTATTTTGCAAGTCTAAGTACACTAGTTATTGGCCCTGTTTGGATCCATGGGTTAGAGTTAGTTTGAGCTAGTTTGGGATCAAAAATCCCTAAAGTATCCAAACATGAGGGCTAGCTTGAGCTAGTTGTGTATAACCCACCCAAAACAACTATCCCACCCAAGAGGTGCACATTCGGTCTAGTTCTCCTAGTGCATTTATTGTCAATCTAACCCTATCATTCAAACACCTCTTTGGCTAGAGTTAGTCATTGTTGTGTATCATTGTTACTTAGGAAATGTAGGATAGCATAGGATTTATTCTACCTTGACTTGTACTCCAAGATGACCATGTACTCCTATATATACGCCCACGAGGCTCAACCAATACAATCAACTACTCCACCAATCTCTCTCTCTCTCTCTCTCTCTCTCTCCCTCCCTTTTTACTATCATGAGCTAGAAACTAACTCTAACCTCTAGCAAAGTTAGAGTATCCAAACAGTTCCATTGTTAAATCAAATGGAAAGGCGTGTTAAATACTCCCTCCGATCCTTTTTACTCTGCATATAAGAATTGTTTGAAGTCAAACGTCCTAAAGTTTGACCTTATTTATATGAAAAAAATATCAACATCTACCATGCTAAAGTTATACAATATGAAAATTTTAGTCATGACACATCTTCTGATATAGATTTCATATTGTGAATGTTGTTATTTTTTATATAAAGTTGGTCAAACTTTACGAGACTTGACTTTAGACGACTGTTATATGTAAACTAAAAAGATTCGAACGGAGTACAACATGCTTAACAACAACCAAATATAGTAATTCATAGATCTATTGTTAAAATTGGTATTGATGAAATTGGACTTCATAGTTCATACTAGTACATATAGAACATCACATTGTGAAAACCTAAAATAAGCAAGGCATACTACGAACAACCAAAGATGGCAATTGAAACTAGACATATGCTAACTACAAACAACCGAACAACCAAAAACCATAGAAATAAACAAGGCATAATGCAAAGAACCAAATATAGCAATAAATATTGGACAAGTGCTCACTACAAAAGGGGTTTGAGAAAACAAATCATCGGATTCCCCTAGTAAAGAGGCATGGCAAAACAAATCATGGGTTTCCTCACTTGTCATAGATTGGCTCCTCGTCGTGGTCGCCGTCGATGAGGTCTCACTTGCCAATTGAGGATCCCAAGCCTGTGTCGTAGAACGTGTCCTTCAGAAATGACAAAAGGGGATCCATGGCGATGAAGGATGGCATATTGCTCATAACGAGCCGCAGGAGCAGGGACAGAGCCAGGATTTTAACATGGAGGGGGCGAGATTTTGCGCGTGGAAACTGATTGGGAAAAAAACTTAGGCAGAGACGGTTGTAGCCTAGGCTAATGATAGATTTCATCATGGGGTTAAAAGAGATGGAGGCTTTGAACAATTATTATTTTTTTACTCCATGAAACAAATGTAGCTAATGGTCTAAATCTTTCTACTACTGAAGGGGATAAACAATCTAAAATCTTGTCTCACGGATCATGCATATTCTAATTGCAATCTTTCTACTCCTACAGGCACAAATTAATCTAAATAATTAAAGTAAGCCATGGATGAAGTAACGAAAGTGAGAAGTCCTTCTTGCCTTATTGCCGATCATGCTAGCTGTGTGGCCGAATGGCCAGCCGTGCATCCAAGCAACCATTGGATCGCCTTGCCCCCCTTCGGCAGTCTAAGTCTTGAGTTAGGAGTTACACAATGCTAGATTGGGAACTGCCCTAGACGGCGGCTATATCGCATCTGGAGCAACTAAGAAAGGTAAACGAATGCTGATTGCGTCTTCTATCTTCCCATCGTGGGCTACTGCTATAGGGCCTTGCTATATATGGGCTTTGTAGTTTTGGACTTCACGTGGTTAGGGGGGGCGAAGTTATCCAAGCACTCGTTATTTTACTTTTTTTACCTGCTACTTCAGAATTACGTACGTAAAACAAAATCGTTAGGGGGGTCTAGCCCCCCCTCGTCCCCCCTTGAAATCGTCCCTGTGCAGGAGATCAGTGGGAGGACCATCGATGAGATCGACGACTATCAAACCCGAAGGGTTGGGGGTGGGCAACTTATCCTGTGACATAGCCCGCGTCAAGCCGTCGCTGTCGATGAACTCGATGTCATAGCCGGTGTCCACGACATGCCAAAATACTCTAGCCCCATGATTGAAAGGCCCTGTCTAGTTCCAGTCATCGTCATCAGCTTCCTCGGCGGCCACCTTGCCGACGTCGGCAAAGAGGCCGTGGTATAGCTATTTTGGGCCATTTGCTCCTCGAGCTCCTCGGGAAGCATAGCTGGGCTTAGGCTGTGATGCTCTAGAGGGGGAGGCGGTGGGGCTGGTAATCTATGGGAAAGGGGGCATTTCGCAGGCGTCATCTAAGAAATCAGGGCGGCGAGGGTATGTATATCGATGGGTAAACTGCACGGGCAGACCGACAGAGGTTGACGATGGAGGCGGTGCGATGGCGATGACCTAGCTATGTTTCGAGCGAGGGAGGGGTGGTGTGTATGTGTATGAGTAGGGGATTTGGTGTGAGCGAAGGAATTGGTACTACAAAAAAGAGACACATCCGTGACATTTTGGGCCAAACGGTTTTTTTCCTGTCATGCTTATGACACTTCTATGACGATAATTGTGACAAAACATGGTATCATCATAGATGTGGTGGGCTCCTGCTTCTATGACAAAAAATCATGACAGAAAATGGGCTTTTTTTCTTGGATGGGCTGGAGATGCACTTGCATGACATTCTTTGGGCCGTCCATGACGAGAAAAATCTTGGTAGAAGCGACGGCAGGAAAATATCGGGGAGTTGCCAGTTATGTTGGGTGGTCGGGGCCGAGCAATGCACGGAGATTGGTGTGTTTTTTCTCATATATGTACGCGCATGTGTGCGAGGCATTGGGCTACAGCTAAACCTGAGCGAGGCGTTCTCTTACCAAACCTGAGCGATTTCACTACCTACGTTACTGAACCCAAGCGATCGATCGATCCCTTGGCTGCTCACTGAACCTGATCGAGGGATTCCTTCACTAGTGCTGCTAACTGAAGCCGATCAAACTTGTTGCCTCTTGATGAACAGTGAATGTGTGGGTTGGTTGAACGAGTCGAGATGTATATGCTTGGGGTTGGATGAACAGTTCCTGGTGGGGGTTGGATGAATAGTTCCTGGTGGGAGTTGGATGAACAGGACCCTGTGGTATTACTAGTAGGCTGTTGCCGATGGATGAACAGGACCCCAAGAGGAGGGCCGCCATAGTCGAGATGGTTGTGGGTGGATGAATAGAAACCCGTGGAGGGCTTGTTGAACATTAGTCGGTCGAGGGCTGGACAAACAGTAGCCCGTGGATGAACAATAGCTGGTGGAGACAGGAGGAAGATGCGGTGGATGAACAGTGGAGGTGGAGGCTGAAGGAAGTCGACGGGGGGTGAACAATAGCCCATGGAGTCCCGTTTTGTGGTACGCCACACCCCTCCGATGTACAGGACCCCTGTTTCGACTGTAGTGCTCCAACACAAGTCCGTTTCCTCCATTTTGCGGTACGCCACACCCCTCCCATTGAATAGGACCCCCGTTTCGACCGCAGCGCTCCAACACAAGTCTGTTTCCTCCCTTTTGCGGTACGCCATATCCCTCCTGATGAATTGGACCCCCATTTCTACCATAGCTAGTCGAACAGAAGGCCATTTCCTCCATACTACGATACGCCAGACCCCGTTTTGGCTTTTCCGTCAAAGTCGGTTGGCTCCTATTAAATAGGATGCATTCCGACCCAGTCTATTGCCTCTTGATGAACAGGACATTGTTTCTCCATTCCGACCCAGCCGGTTGGCTGCCCAATGAACATGATGCCTTTGCTGCCATCCATTGCCTCTCCATGTACACGAGCTGTTGCCGTACGTATGCGTGAGTACGCGTTCGAGACCTCGCCCATATGTACGTAGGTGGCCGTATTTTTTGGCATGTCGCTCTACGTATGTGTACACGGTTTAGAAGGGACTGCCTGAACTGCTATGTTGGGGGCTCTACTACTACACATGACACTGCTTGTTCGACCACCGTTCATCGTTGCAAAGAGACCAATCAACCAGTATGTACATACACGTTTGCAACAACGCTTTGTACGCTTCGACTAGGTGGGTCCCGGCTATCAAGGAGGATAAGGATGCACTTCCTCGCATGCAAAGTTATTGATGGTGGGTCCGAGCTGTCAGGGGGAGGAATCATCTTTTTTTGCGCCTAATATGGAGGCACTTTCCTTGCATCCAAAGATATAGCTGGTGGGTCCCAGCTGTCAGGGGGGAAAATGTTTTCTCGCAAAATACAACTAAGCCAAACTACAGAGGCCCTTCCGGTAGGTCCCTTCTGTCAGGTAGAGGAATCATTATTTTGCACATAATAAGGAGGAACTTCAGTGCTGCGGCCGTGGACCCAGCTGTCAGCCTCTCCACATATAGTCATCTTCCAATGTAAGTCGTTCCTTGACCACGTTGACCATGCCGCGCCAAGAGCACCAAGGCGGTGCACGACGGCGAGGCCTAGGAAGGGAATGACCCAAAGTCGGGGAAGACTCGACTGTTGTTTCCCACGCGGAGGGGCGTACGACGGTTTACTGGTTGGACTGCAGTGTGAGGCTGCCGTCACCGGAGAATAACAACAGGTCTGGGTGAGTACAGGGATGGCCAGGCCAGTGATAGAAGTAGGGTGGGGTGGTGAGGCCTGCGTGGCGGTAAAGCCGGCCAAGGGAGGCAGGAGCAGGCGGCACGACTGGCGTTGGCTTTGGCGGCTGGAGCAAGAAGACCAGAGGTTGAAGAAGCACTACGACCATTGGATGGACATCTTACGGTCACTGGAGCTAGAATCGTTCATATTGACTAAGTTGACAAAGCCCTCCATCCGCATCAACTTTGTAGGCCCACAAGTCAGCCTCCAACTATGGTGGGTTCCAGATAGCAGGGGAGTATTCATATTCTTGTGCGTAATAAGGAGGCACTTCCTTGCGTGCAAAGATATAGCTGGTGGGCACTACTGCAGGATGCTGCTAATGTGACACTACGATCAAAGACCCTTCGAGGAACTATGTGCGATGCAATAATCACAAACAGTGGTGTCAGAGAACCGTTAAAAATGTCCAAAATATTAGTGATGACCGATGCATCAAACATAGTTCCGATTTTAGTTGCGTGTGCGATGCAGGGCATAAAGTTGAGCCAGCAGAACTTTTTGCGATGAGGAAGAACAAAATAAACAGGCAGCCATCTCAATGTGTGTGTGATATACGGCATACAGTTCCCTCCGATGAACTGTGTGCTATTAGGGAATGCAACAGAAACAGTCAGCCAGATCAAGGTGTGTGTGATATACGGCATACTGTTCACTCCGACAAACTGTTTTTGATTAGGCAAGAGAACGAAAACGGTTCATCTTAACAAGATGTGTGTGATATGCGGCATTTGCAATCAGCCAAAAGAACACAAACGATTCGTGTAAACCAGAGTGTGTGATATGCAGCAAATAGCCCACTCAGATGAACTGTTTGCGATGAGAAATTATAACATAGACGGTTACTATAGTAAGTTCGTGTGTCCTTCTGTTCGTACAAAAACTTTGAAAAATGCAAACTAGTTGCTTGCGTATAAACAATTATCAAAAAATAATGAGATAGAACTTCTTCAATCCAATCAACATGTGTTCAAAAAACAAAAAATGTCATCAATTACAAAATAAAGACCTCGAGATTAACTAGATGGGATGGGTCAGTACAAAGGTTTATAATACAAATGTGTACAATAAACCTTTGTAGTTGCCCATCCAACTAGTTAATATTGAGTCCACTTCTCATCCGGTCACCCATCTCATGACTACTCCAGCCTCAGCACACTTAAGTTGGGAGTTCTGTTAGATGAGCTATCGGTAGGGAAGCTGGTCCTTGCTGCTGTAGATCCCTCTTTGTAGCCTTTATTGCGCAACACAATGGAAACCGTTCAACTGAACAATATGTGTGTGATACGCAACAAACATGTCTGTGATCATAAATGTGTGCGAAGGCCAATAATAACACAAACGATTGCTGCTAATAAGCCGTCCGATTTGCTCTGTCTATAGAAGAATAACATGTGTATATATATGTATATATATATAACTGAAATAAACATCCATTTATATAGGTGACTATACAGATCATTCGCACACACCTCAATAAACAATTTCATGCATTCTAAACTAGGAGACACGATCATCCAGTCATCTACTTCTTGTGACGCACCCGCCACTGCTCTATGGCTCGATCCCTCGGATGGGTCATGAACAAGACATTTCCTCATGTCAACGATCCGCCTGTACATCTCGTAGCTTGTGTATGCATCATTGGTCGCGTACTTGACGTGTTCTTCATCCAGTCTCTGATGCCAAACACCGTGCCAGGTGTCCTTGTCCTTCTTGCTCTCATCCTTCATCTTCATGTAGTAGGGTTCGATGATGGCCGAGGCGAGGTCAACCACGGAGTTCAGTTTGTCCTTGGCGCTGCCCCAGACCTTGTAGTGGTCCTGGATGTTGACAAGATTGGGGCATTTCAAGCCCGAAACCTTGAGCGCTTTTAGATCGTTGGTGGTGTCCACCACAGCGAACTTGTAGTCGGAGCTGTTGATAAAACTGGAGAAACACTTGCAAGGCCTTGTGGCCAGGTGGTAGTGGTAGACGAGGACTTCATGTCGCATGCACAACTGGGCGACGACAACCTTCTGATCGTGCCCGGCATGATTGATGGTGTACTCGAGGTCGAAGCCGACGACTTGGTACTTATCCTCAGCAAGGAACTGCTCCATAGTTTTGATGGAGCTCTCCACCGACACCTGATTGTCCGTGTATACCACTGAGAGGTCCTTCCCCCTCACGTGGATGTCCACTACATGATGCATGGTGAACTTCCCGCCATTGTCATCGACGGCCGCTGGGAGCGCCATTGGAGAGCCACAGGGATCGCCATTGGAACCGCTGGTTGTCCTCTCTGTATGTTTCATCGTGGAGGTGCTTATTGTGTCGTGTGACGCAAGAGATGAAGCTAAATGGCAGCATGAATAAATGGGGGCCGGGTGGTGATATGTCTCCAACGTATCTATAATTTTTGATTGTTCCATGCTATTATATTACCCCTTTTGGATGTTTATGGGCTTTATTTTACACATTTATATCATTTTTGGGACTAACCTACTAACCGGAGGCCCAGCCCATATTGCTGTTTTTTGGCCTATTTCAGTATTTCGAAGAAAAGGAATATCAAACGGAGTCCAAACGGAATGAAACCTTCGGGAGTGTGATTTTTTGAACGAACGTGATCCAGAGGACTTGGAGTGCAAGTCAAGAAGCAGTCGAGGCTCCCACGAGATAGGAGGGCGCGTCCCCCTATTGGGCGTGCCCCCCTGTCTCGTGGGCCCCTCCGACGACCACCGACGTACTTCTTCCTCCTATATATACCTACATACCCTGAAAACATCTAGGAGCAGGATGAAACACAATTTCCACCATCGTAACCTTCTGTATCCGCGAGATCTCATCTTGGAGCCTTCGCCGGCACACTGTCGGAGGGGGAATCGACCACAGAGGGCCTCTACATTAACATCCTTGCCCCTCCGATGAGTTGTGAGTAGTTTACCACAGACCTACGGGTCCATAGTTATTAGCTAGATGGCTTCTTCTCTCTTTTTGGATCTCAATACAATGTTCTCCCCCTCTCTTGTGGAGATCTATTCGATGTAAACTCTTTTTGCGGTGTGTTTGTCGAGATCCGATGAATTGTGGGTTTATGATCAAGTTTATCTATGAATAATATTTGAATCTTCTCTGAATTCTTTTATGTATGATTGAGTTATCTTTGCAAGTCTCCTCAAATTATCAGTTTGGTTTGGCCTACTAGATTGATCTTTGTTGCCATGGGAGAAGTGCTTAGCTTTGGGTTCAATCTTGCGGTGTCCTTACCCAGTGACAGAAAGGGTTGCAAGGCATGTATTGTATTGTATTGTTACCATCAAGGATAACAAGTTTGGGTTTATATCATATTGCTTGAGTTTATCCCTCTACATCATGTCATCTTGCTTAATGTGTTACTATGTTCTTATGAACTTAATACTCTAGATGCAGGCAGGAGTCGGTCAATGTGTGGAGTAATAGTAGTAGATGCAGGCAGGAGTCGGTCTACTTGTTATGGACGTGATGCCTATATACATAATCATGCCTAGATAATCTCATAACTATGCTCTTTTCTATCAATTGCTCGATAGTAATTTGTTCACCCACTATATTACTTATGCTATCTTGGGAGAAGCCTCTAGTGAAACCTATGGCCCCTGGGTCTATCTCTTATCATATTTGCTTCCAATCTACTTTTATTTGCATCTATATTATAAAATACCAAAAATAGATTTATCTTATCATACTATCTTTATTAGATATCAGTTTCGCAAGTGGTCGTGAAGGGATTGACAACCCCTTTATTGCGTTGGTTGCGAGTTCTCAGTTTGTTTGTGTAGGTGTGTGGGACTTTTGTGGAGCCTCCTACTGGATTGATATATTGGTTCTCAAAAACTGAGGGAAATACCCTCTCCTCTTTGAGGAAAACCAACACAAGCTCAAGACGTAGCAGGAGGCCTAGATTCTCGGCGCATCCGCATGGCAGTTTTTGCATCAGGAAACTGCATTGTGGAGCTGCGCTCGGTGCAACCGCATGCGCACCAATGTGCGTGATCGTGCGCCGGCCCCAAACGCTGGCAGCGCGCATGGAGGGACGAGGGCAGAGCACCCGGAGGGACGCAAGAGGGCATAGCGCGAGCAGCGGGACGCGAGCAGAGAGCAATTGAACATGCAGGAAATGGTCGCCTAAAAGCCGGCTGAAAATTGCGTTGCTGCAGAAAGAGCGACCGTGCGCTACTACCCCCATCTTAGTCTAGAGTCCGCTTTATATTATTTGCCATACTTTGCCCTCAAATTTAACCAACAAAATGTTAATGCATGTTATAAAAGTTATATAATTGGAAAATATGTTCAAATACGAATCCAACTACATAATCTTTGGCGACATGCATTTGTATTTTATTAGTTAAATCCTACTTATAAACCAGGACGGGTGTATCGTAGGTAATTCAATCGCAAACGTTTCTTTATGAACCATATGTGTACGTGGCCTTTCGTTCTCCTCTTGCACGTCTTGTCACCCTGCTACCGTAGACGGCTTCCAGTGCAAGCTTGCGCAGCGCGTCAGAGCGTTCCTTTGGCCAAACGGTGGCACCAATGAATCGTCGGTGAGCCTGTTCCCGCGCAACCTTGTAGGTTCCCGCGCAAGCTTCCCACCCGACTGGGTGTAATCCCTCAAAGTCCCAATGCTTACTGGCCTACTATAAAAACCCTCACGGCCTGCGAGTCCTGCATCGCATTTTCCCATCCCTCCTTGTAGCTTATCTCATATGCTTCTCCCACAATCGCCAACGACACTAGTCCGTCATGGTCACTCAGCCATTCTGCCATCATCGGACGACAGCTCCAGCTGGGAGGCTACACCATGGCGGCGGCGCAGTCCCCGGCGTAGTGTAGTGCGCGTGGCGTCCCTGTTGGGTTTGGGCGGAACACCCACAACACGCTCCGCCGCCGGTGCCAGTCGGCAGCTGTTGCTGGCTGCCGTTGCTGCACCATCGTCGAAAGCTAAGACCATCGCCCGCTCCACCACCGCGCCTGGAAGGTGGGAGGTGGCCGTCGTAGCCGCCACCCCACTGCCAGCCACCGTGGCCATCACTCGCTCCGCCCCCGCGGCCTAAAGGCAGGAGGTGGTGGTCATGGCCGCCACCCCAACATTGGCTGCCCTGGCCGCCAGCCCACTCTCGACCCCAGGGTCATCACCTACTCCGCCACCGCCACCCGAAGGAGGGAGGCGGAGGTGTATGCCGGCACATGCATCAGCGACCTTGCACGCTACACCGAGTTCCCGCGGGAGGATGAGGATTGCCTTGTCGAGCATGAAAAAAGCCTTACCGCCGCAGTGGTCATGGCACACGCTGACTCAAAGGCGAGGAATCAGGAGTTCTATAAGGAGAACCACCGCTTCAAGAGGGATCGTCTGGAACGGCAGTGGGCGTTCGAGCTAGCGAGGGTCACCGAGCGTGCAGCAACGGCAGGCACCGTATTGCATTTGTCCAGCTCATCAGTAGGCTCCTCCTCCTCTGCCTCTTACTGAGCATGCTCGCCAGAGGAGAGGCTGCCGAAAGTAGTACAAAGCCCCTCCGTAGTAGTAGTAGTAGTATTTAGGGGCTATTTTGTTCAATTCATTTGACTATAGATGTGGTGGAACTGTATAACGTACTTAAAATTAGCTAGTATACAAAGTCGAACTAGCTATTTCAGTACGTGGTTGGCAACAATTGGAGAAAAGTTTGGTCGGTTCAGCTGTCCAGTTGAACTGTTTGTATAAATTAAGCACGACTGCTTAATCTATGAATGAAATCTATGCTTTATTACTAAATTTTATTTTCCAAAATTAGATAGTGGTAGTGATTTTTAGCTGCATATTTTGACAAATTGCAGTGTTACAAGTTTGACAAATGGCAATGTTACTAGATCAACAAATGTCAATCTTTCAAGTTTGACAAATGACAACATACCCAATATGACAGATGCAAATCTTACCAAATTGTTTGTAAGTGGTTGCACACGAGTCATCCAAAATAACCATTTGCTTTGAAGAGATGCACAAATCCTGCTCTCGCTTTGCATACGGGTGTTCTATCTAAAATGTTTGTGATCAACAGCTGCACAAATCCTTCTCGGCACATTTTCCCTTGGCTTCCTAGAGAAGTTGTCGGTTTGCATACGGGTGTTCTAACTAAAATGTTTGTGATCGAGATACAATATTAAACCCAAGATAAAAAACTATTTCCGGCGGTGGCGGAGGCGGCATGCCATGTCGTCCTTATCGTTGTCGTCCTCCGGGACGCCGTTGTTGAAGTCTTCAAGGCAGCTCAGAATGTTCTTCACTTGTAAATCAAACATCATGTCGTCACGCGATCAACGGGCGGGGCACAGGAGGACGGTAGCTGGCGGAGTCCCATGCGGCTGAGGGGGTCGCGCGCATGTGCGCAGGCGCGGTGGGTGCAGCCAAACACATGGGGACCGGCGCCACAGTTGGTGGAGGGGCACGCATGCGCACGGGCACGGGCACAGGCGCTGGCGCTGGCATGTACACGAGCTCGCGCAGGTCCGTAGAGACCTCGGTGATGCCCGCGCCTTCTAGCTCTGCGATAGTGCTCGGCGACCAGAACGTCATTGCTACGGGGATGGTCGCTGGCACGGGCACGGGGATGGGAGCTGGGATGGGAGCGGGGGCAGCAACAGCTGCGGCTAGCTCGTTCTGGGCCATGTCCATAATGCCCCATTCCTCCTTATTTTCTATCTCCTCCGGCTCGGAGTCGACTTCACCAAACTTGAAGACTAGTGGCATATGATCCTTCTGCGCCATGGCGTTGGTGGAGGTCTGCGGGACGGAGGGGAATGGGAGGCGAACAGTAATGTCGATCGTATTAAGCAGCGAGTCGGGCACCATTAATGGAGAGGAAGGCGGGCGGCCATGGAAGAAAAAGGGCTTGATTCCTAATGAGCCTACACATTGGAGGATAGCTTGCACGCCTCTCGGTCAGCCTGCGCATCGGACTGCGCTCGCACGTCTCCCGTTCAATCAAGCAGTTGTCCGCACGGCACCTCCTATAGCCATTAGAACGAAGACACATGGCGTCACGTGATTGGTTAACATAAGGCACATAATTTCAATTATACAAACATTTGCGAGGTTAGAGTGGAAGATTTTTGTTTGAAAATGCTTTTGTTGGCTGTTATTCGAGTACTTCTTATCTCAAAATGGACACAAAAAATACCACAGCATGTCGGGTGCCATTCCATAATAGCATGCCAAGTTTCATGAATTTCAGACAAGTTTTGGATTTGCTAGAATTTTAAAAAAAGTATCTCAACGTTTTGCTGGCAATCAATAGTGCCCTCGTGTTTGAAATTCATTCCCATTTCTTGCATGGGATCTAAGCATGCACCCAAGGACAAATATTTGATTTTTAACTAATTTATATGTACTTGAGCATGTGCATGTGGTTCGAATTTGAATTATGCACATAAAATGCCTAGTAAACCCAGTTAATGTATAAAAATGTCCAAACGAACCCCGAAAAATTCCAAAATTTAACACAACACTCTTGTTGTTCTATGTTGACACTAGGAAAATATTGAAAGAAATAAGAGGCAGCGGATATCATTCGTCCCCGAAGGTGGGACATTCCTACCAAAAACATCAAGCTTGTTGTGAGAAGCTCTGGTTTGTGAGAAGCTTATACGAAAAGCTGCCCCAAATGGGAAAAAAATTACCATAGCATGCCAAATTTCATGAATTTCAGACGAGTTTTGGATTTACTAGAATTTAAAAACCAGGAATCTCAATGTTTGCGTTCGAGTGACAATGGTAGGGTGTTTGACATTCATTCCCATTTCTTGCATGGGACCTAAGCATGCAACCAAGGACAAATAGTTGATTTTCAACAAATTTATATCCATTAGAGCATGTGCGTGTAGTTCAAATTTGAATTATGCACATAAATGCATTGACAACTCAATTAATGCATAAAAATGTCCACACGAACCCCGAAAAATCCCAAAAATTGAAACAACACTCCTATTGTTCTATGTTGACACTAGAAATTTTTTGAATGCAGTAAGAGGCAGCAGATATTATTTCGTCCCCAAAGGTGTGATGTTCCCTACCGAAACCATCAAGCTTGTTGTGAGAACCTTTGGTTTATGAGAAGCATATCCCAAACCTGCCCTAAATGGGACAATATTTTTACGACGACATGTTGATGCCGCTCCATGATAGCATGCCAAGTTTCGTGAATTTCAAATGAGTTTTGGATTTACTAGAATTTAAAAACCAGGAATACAAATGTTTGTAGTCGAGTGACGGTGGCAGGGTGTTTGACATTCATTCCCATTTCTTGCATGGGACCTAAGCATGCAACCAAGGACACAGATTTGAATTTCAACCAATTTATATGCATTAGAGCATGTGCATGTAGTTCGAATTTGAATTGTGCTCATAAATGCATTTAAAATGCAATTGATGCATAAAAATGTCTGAACGAACCCTGAAAAATCCCAAAAATTGACACAACACTCCTATTGTTCTACGTTGACACTAGAAAATTTTTGAAAGCAATAAGAGGCAGCGGATATCATTTCTTCCCCAAAGGTGGGACGTACGCTACCGAAAACATCAGGCTTTTTGTGAGAGCCTTTAGTTTGTGAGAAGCATATCCCCAAACCTGCCCCAAATGGGACAATATTTTTATCATGACACCATGGCAGCATGCCAAGTTTCATGAATTTCAGACGAGTTTTGGATTTACTAGAATTTTAAAACCAGGAATCTCAATGTTTGCGGCCGAATGACGGTGGCAGGATGTTTGACATTCATTCCCATTTCTTGCATGGGACCTAAGCGTGCAACCAAGGACACTAATTTGAAATTTCTACCAATTTATATGCATTAGAGCATGTGCATGTAGTTCAAATTTGAATTGTGCTCATAAATGCATTGAAAACACAATTAATGCATAAAAATGTCCAAATGAACCCAAAAAATCCCAAAAATTAACATGACATATTGTTCTATGTTGACACTAGAAATTTTTTGAAAGCAATAAGAGGCAGTGGATATCGTTTCGTCCCCAAAGGTGGGACGTACCCTACCGAAACCTTCGGGCTTGTTGTGAGAGCCTTTGGTTTGTGAGAAGCATATCCCCAAACCTGCCCCAAAATGGGACAATATTTTTACCATGGCATGTTGATGCTGCTCCATGATAGCATGCCAAGTTTCATGAATTTCAGACGAGTTTTGGATTTACTAGAATTTAAAAACCAGGAATCTCAATGTTTGCGGCCGAGTGACGGTGGTAGGGTGTTTGACATTCATTCCTGTTTCTTGCATGGGACCATAGCATGCAACCAAGGACACAAATTTGAATTTTCGACCAATTTATATGCATTAGACCATGTGCATGTAGTTCAAATTTGAATTGTGCTCATAAATGCATTGAAAACACAATTAATGCATGAAAATGTCAAAACGAACCCCAAAAAGACCTAAAAATTGACACGACACTCGTGTTGTTTTATGTTGACACGAGAAACATTTTGAAAGTAAGAAGAAGCAACATATATCGTTTCATCCCCCAAGGTGGCACGTACCCTACTGAAACCATTAGGCTTGTTGTGAGAGAAGCTCTAATTTGCGAGAAGCTTATACCCCACACCTGCCCCAAATGGGACAATATTTTTACCACGGCATGTCGCTCCTTTCCATGATATCATTTCAAGGTTCATGAATTTCAGACGAGTTTTCAATTTACTAGAATGTTAAAAGCATGTATCTCAATGTTAGCGGCCGAGAGACAGTGTCAAGGTGTTTGACATTCATTCCCATTTCTTGCATGTGACCTAAGCTTGCAACCAAGGACAAACATTTGATTCTGCAACTTGTTTTTATGGACTAGAGCATGTGGTTTAATTTTGAATTGTGCACCTAAAATGCCTAGAAAACCAAGTTACCATATAAAAATGTCCGAAGGAACCCTGAACAATTCCAATTTTTTTACGTCACACATATAGTTGCATGTTCACTGCACATAAAAGGTCTAGCAATTCAAACACCGTCCATTGCCGCTGTGACCCCATTCTGTAATTAAAATCAAAATTAAAAATCAAGTTGATCCCACATAGTTCATTATCACCAACCGTGTGAGATGCAGTACAAAATATCCTGGAGCACCATCGGTGTATAGTACACCTATGGCTTATGCGAGAAGGTGCTTCGGCTACAGTCCACAACCGGCGTGTCAAGCACACTAGCTCGCTCTCCAAATATCATTTCACTGTTCAATCATCACTGGTGAAAGATGGGGACGTGGACCCGCGTCATGAGGGAAACTTCAGTGGCCCACTCCAGTGAGAGCGCAACCGCAGCCGCCATGCGCGCGCTAACAAGGTGCTTGAGCGCGGCCACAATCTGCGACTGGGTGGCCATGGCAGCCCAAACGGCCGCTGTTGCTTCTCAGGTGGCGGCACCAACATCTTCCTCGGGGATAGTAGCTGGCGAGAGCGGCACAGCAGCTGCCCGTTCCACAGCGGCGGCCTTAGCCCTGATGGAGGTCGCCCTCGACCATGTTGAGGCCTCCCACGCCCAGCTCGCGGTGGTCACTTCACAAATCAAACAAAGCTTCTCCAAGAACGGTCGACAACTCATGGCCGAAGAGTTGGCAATCGCCGAGAGCGTTCGAGCAGCCGTCCGTTCCTTCGCCGCATACCTTGCAACAACGGCGCCCGTCCAAGCCTAGACCATGGCCGTCCATGCCCAGCTCGTGGCGGCCTTTTCCAAAGAGATGGCCGACACGGATGGCGAGATGCTTGCCTAATATGGTGTGATGGATGCCATGTAGCTTCTTCCCCAGGAGACCATCAGGCGCGAGCTGGACAAGGAGGAGGCGGTGGAGATCGACGAGCACCAGCCATAGTAGTACTCTTTGTTTTGTTTAATTAAGAGCGCCGGTCTTTAATTTGTTAGAGTAATGTTTAGGCCAGCTAGCTCTATTTAATTGCTGGACTTGCTTGATTAAGAAGAGTAGGTGTGTTGTAGTCTCCTTTGTGTACCCTAATTATGCAATGACGTGGATGAGCACTGTAACCAGGGAAATTGGAACCAAAAATTTTGACATTCAAACTCATCACACAAGGGTTAAGCTAACTGAACCGTTTTTGATGTTCACATATCATACACAGTTTTGAATAAGGGACCGTGTCTGATGACACTTTGCGCACCAGCTTTTCATTGAAGCAATTCCAAATTTTTGGCTTCCGCTGAAATATCTACCTCCTCGCCCCCTCCCCCTTACCAAAAGCCACATTTCCCTTGTTTCCTCCTTCCTTTCCAAGTTGAAACCTTCACTCCTTGCTTGCAGCGCTGCCTCCTCACCGGTGATCGTCCTTCACGCTGCTCGGCCTTGCCTATCCAGGCAGGTAATCCACACTAGAACCCTGTCCTCCTCCTCCTTCCACATCCCACATGCCCTGACCGCTGGCGCGAACGCGACATCTTCCACCCAAATCACCGACCCCTCCACCAAATAAGCGACGTCCTAAGCCATAGTGCATGCAATATAGCCGGGATATCAAGGAGCATTTGGCAGCGGAGAAGCAAATCATGGCCGCATGCACGAATGAGGTTGTGATGGCTACCATTCGTGTTGACCCCCAAATCTTGGAGGAGCACCTTGCCATTTCCTAGCTATGCCTATTAAGCATGCTCGGTTTACCCATTGCGTGTGCTGCTCCTGCCTTTCCTTAATAAATTCTAGTGAATTGTGATATCTAATTTTACCATGCAATCTCTTGCTCCTGTGTATATGTTCTATATGTTGTGCAGTGTGGTGCTCACTTATTAACTGTTTGGTTAATTAGTTGTCGTCTTCGGGTAACTGTTGGTTCAATTCTGCAAATGTGATGTTCAATTCTTTAGGCTGCAATTTTGTATTGTCTTCCATGTGAGAAATAAATCGAATTTATATACACAAAATACATGAGAAACGAATACAATTGCTATATTTCCAAGTTGTGAAGCATGCTTGGTTTGGTTATACATTGTGCAATGTGGTGCTTAGTTAACGTTTGGTTCATTTGTGTTGTGGTGTTTAGTTAGCTGTTTGGTTCAGTTCTGCAATGCGATGTTCAATAGTTGTGGGTGCATTCTGTTATTGTATACCATGTGAGAAGAAATAGAATTTGGCTGTACTAAATACATGAGAAACAAATACAATTTCTATATTTCCAAGTTGTCAAGCATGCTTGATTTGGTTATCCATTGTGCAATGTGGTGCTCAGTTAACGTTTGGTTCATTTGTGTTGTGGTGTTTAGTTAACTGTTTGGTTCAATTCTGCAATGCGATGTTCAATAGTTGTGGGTGCATTCTGTTATTGTATACCATGTGCGAAGGAAATTGAATTTGGTTGTACTAAATACATGAGAAACAAATACAATTGCTATATTTCCAAGTTGTCAAGCATGCTTGGTTTGGTTATACATTGTGCAATGTCTTGCTCAGTTAACGTTTGGTTCATTTGTGTTGTGGTGTTTAGTTAATTGTTTGGTTCAATTCTGCAATGCGATGTTCAATAGTTGTGGGTGCATTCTGTTATTGTATACCATGTGAGAACTAAATCGGATTTGGTTGTACTAAATACATGAGAAACAAATACAATTGCAATATTTCCAAGTTGTTAAGCATGCTTGGTTCGGTTAACTGTCTGGTCTTCTATTAGGAGTATGTTATATTGTGCAATGTGGTGCCTAGTTAATGTTAGGTTCACTTGTTGTGGTGTTTAGTGAACTGCTTGGTTCAATTCTGCAATGCAATATCCAATTGTCGTGGTTGGAATTTTGTATTGTTGTGCATGTGAGGAATAAATCAAATTTGGATGCACTTAATACATGAGAAACATATACAAGTGCTATATTTCCTAGTTCTTAATCTTGCTTGGTTTGCAGAAATGGGTTTTCCATGTGGCTTGAATTAATCTGATGAATCTGCAATGTGCTTATTTTTCATTAACATATTTTACTGATAGCATGCGAACCCTTACTTAACCTGATGACTAACTACCTTATATGTGTTGCAGGGAAAAAATATAATGGGAAGCACTGAGGTTTACACTCGAGGTTAGCACATGCATTTTCCGTTGTCTAATAGCACATTATTGTGCAATTGCAGGAACCATTCTAATACTTAGGTTTTTAACAATTTGCTCTTGCACATGTAGGTCCTGTTGTCAGAGGTTTTGACCCACTGTTTGACCCTTTATGCATATGGGGAAATGAGTTGTCCATGAATATCAATCAAGTCAAGAAACTCAGAAAGATTGTTAGGATAAAGAAATAGGCGATAAAAAACAACAAGATCTTTGTCTGCACAATGATGAAGACATCAGTTCACTACAAGTTGGTACTAACTATTATACCTTGCCTTTGTTTATTCCTTTGCCCCATTTACAATATAGAGAATACATTTATGCACATCCTTGTTTTCAGGCCTTTCCAAAGCAGTACACCGATGATTACCTCTCAAACCAGAAGTGGTACTCCTCTTCTGTTATTCGTGCAAATCTTACGTGTCTGATTTCACGATATTCATCCCACAGAAGACACTAGTTGACCACTTCTTCCTACACCTTCTTCCTGATACTAGATGTTCCTAGTAACTTGCGATGCCCAAGGTTTGTCCTCACGTACTATTTCACCTTAGCTAGAGGTCCATCGCCCCCCTGGATTTCAATTCCAGGTCAGTTGATTCCCAATTAAAGGAAGCATTCCCCAGCGTAACATGCGCTAGTCCGCCTATTACATCAGGGAAGTAGCGCCTCGGTGTTTATCTTAGGGGTGTGTGGGGCCTAGGAACTGATGGCGCCCGATCTGAAGGTCGGACGGGCTTAAAGGGATGGCCGAGGGGCGCTGCCAAGCACGACGGTGGTGTGAGGTCGAGGGGAGGGCGAGGCAGTGGAGGCATGGGTCTGGGCTAGTGGTCAGTGATGGTTCGAGAAAGATCGTCAACAGTGACTGGCAGGAGGTAGACGAAGGCCATCTGCCCATTCCTTGTAGATCGGACGGTTCATAAAAAATCGACTGACCTATTTAATTTCAGTCGACTATTATTTTGATAGGACCAAATGTGGTGGTGTGCTAGAGGAGTACCTGCATGTCCTAGCCATCCATGTGCTCATATATTACAAAATCATACGGAGTAGAATCTAATTTTCTTTGCCATGCAATGTGACATTGAACGGCGCATTTAATGTACTCTGTCAGCCTGAAGAGTGAGGTAAGATAGCATTGTTTTCTATCTTATCAGTGCATAATGACAGATTTGCCATTGTGGTGGCCCCTGAGTCTATAAAAGGAGGCCCGTAGCAACCGGAGAAAGGGCTTAGAAGGCTAGATACCCACACACTCATACGAGCGTAGACACTTCCGCCCATGGGCAACCCTACCGGGCAAGTGTACTGCGCTCTACCACCAATCTTCCACCATCAATCCACCAAAGAAGGAGTAGGGTTTTATGCCTCACGGTGACCCAAACTTCGGTATAATTTCCTGTGTGATTTTGGCCGTGTTGCTCCATGCTCTTCTTCTCTTTAAGCGATGTGACATCTCCCCTGCGGAACCAACAAGGGACCCTTGGTCCCATAGGTGGCCGTGCTTTCCCATGACATCTTTGGCGTGCCAAGTAGGGGGATCACCTGCGTGAACCAGAAATCATGTGCAACGCATCATCTTCATCGCCATCTTCGTCTTTGATGGTGCCATCGACCATGGCACCCAAGAAGAAATCCAGGGCTTCGGCTCACCTGTCCACCTCAAAGGCTCCGCCGCCTGATACGTCTCCAACGTATCTATAATTTATGAAGCATTCATGCTATTTTTATTATCTGTTTTGAATGATTATGGGCTTTATTATACACTTTTATATTACTTTTGGGACTAACCTATTAACCAGAGGCCTAGCCCATATTGGTGTTTTACTACCTGTTTTAGTATTTCGAAGAAAAGGAATATCAAACGAAGTCCAAACGGAATGAAACCTTCGGCAGTGTGATTTTTTGGAAGAATATAGGAAGATCCTCGAGGAGGCTAGGAGATAGGAGGCCCCCCTACTGGGCACGCCCCCTGTCTCGTGGGCCCCTCGAGCACCTTCCGACTGACTTCTTTCGCCTATATAGTCCCACGTACCCTAAAAACATCCAGGACGAAGTTAGATCGAGAGTTCCGCCGCCTCAAGCCTCTGTAGACACCAAAAACCTCTCGGGAGCCCGTTCCGGCACCGTGCCGGAGGAGGAACCCCACACCGGTGGCCATCTTCATCATCCCGGCGCTATCGATGACGAGGAGGGAGTAGCTCACCCTCGGGGCTGAGGGTATGTACCAGTAGCTATGTGTTTGATCTCTCTCTCTCTCTCGTGTTCTTGACTTCGCACGATCTTGATGTATCGCGAGCTTTGCTATTATAGTTGGATCTTATGATGTTTCTCCCCCTCTACTCTCTTGTAATGGATTGAGTTTTCCCTTTGAAGTTATCTTATCAGATTGAGTCTTTAAGGATTTGAGAACACTTGATGTATGTCTTTCCATGTTTATGTGTGGTGACAATGGGATATCACATGCCACTTGATGTATGTTTTGGTGATCAACTTGCGGGTTCCCCCCATGAACCTATGCATAGAGGTTGGCACACGTTTTCGTATTGACTCTCCTGTAGAAACTTTGGGGCACTCTTTGAAGTACTTTGTGTTGGTTGAATAGACGAATCTGAGATTGTGTGATGCATATCGTATAATCATGCCCACGGATACTTTAGGTGACAATGGAGTATCTAGGTGACATTAGGGTTTTGGTTGATTTGTGTCTTAAGGTGTTATTCTAGTACGAACTCTTGAATAGATTGACCCGAAAGAATAACTTTGAGGTGGTTTCGTACCCTACCATAATCTCTTCGTTTGTTCTCCGCTATTAGTTGCTTTGGAGTGACTCTTGGTTGCATGTTGAGGGATTGTTATATGATCTATCTATGTTATTATTATTGAGAGAACTTGCACTAGTGAAAGTATGAACCCTATGCCTTGTTTCCTATCATTGCAATATCGTTTGTGCTCACTTTTATCATTAGTTACCTTGCTGTTTTATATTTTTTGATTACAAAAACTTATATCTACCATCCATATTGCACTTGTATCACCATCTCTTCGCCGAACTAGGGCACCTATACAATTTAACATTGTATTGGGTGTGTTAGGGACACAAGAGACTCTTTGTTATTTGGTTGTAGGGTTGCTTGAGAGAGACCATCTTCATCCTACGCCTCCCACGGATTGATAAACCTTAGGTCATCCACTTGAGGGAAATTTGCTACTGTCCTACAAACCTGTGCACTTGTAGGCCCAACAACGTATACAAGAAGAAGGTTGTGTAGTAGACATCAAGTTTTTTTCTGGCACCGTTGCCGGGGAGGCTAGGTAAGCACACTGACACCCTGTCAACTAAGCTCTTTTCTGGCATCATTGCCGGGGAGGTGAGTGCTTGAAGGTATATCTTTGGATCTTGCAATCGAATATTCTTTTTCTTGTTTTATCACTAGTTTATTTTATAAAAGAAAAACCTAAAAAAATGGACTTCAGTTTGTCTCATACGCATCATCTTTTTAATATCTTTCATGAGTATGATGGAAAAGAAAATTGTGCTCAAGTGCTAGAAGAAGAAGTCTATAAAATGTTTGATACTAAATCTTTGTATGATGAGCATGATTGCAATGTTGTTAGTATGAATTCCTTGAATATCCGTGATGCTAATGATATGCAAAGCCACAAGCTTGGGGATGCTATGTTTGATGAAGACGATATTTTTTGTCCCCCTAGTTTTGATGAGAAAATTTATTATGATGAAAGCATGCCTCCTATTTATGATGATTATATTTATGAAAGTGGATTTGGAGAGGTCATGACTTTATTTAGTGATGAATCCACTATTTCGGAAGAGGTTCCAATTGATTATGAGAACAAAGTTGATATCTATGATGATTATTGTGATGACTTGTATGCTATTAGGAATAATGATAACCATGAAACTTGTCATCATGATTTTAGTTTTCAATTGGATTATGCCTCACATGATAATTATTTTGTTGAGTTTGCTCCCACTGCTATTGATGAGAATAAATTTGCTTATGTGAAGAGTAGTAAATTTTCTATGCTTGTAGATCATGAAAAGAATGCTTTAGGTGCTGGTTATATTGTTGAATTCATTCATGATGCTACTGAAAATTATTATGAGGGATGAATATATGCTTGTAGGAATTACAATAATGTGAAGTTTCCTCTCTATGTGTTGAAAATCTTGAAGCTATGCTTGTTTTACGTTCCTATGCTAGTTGATTATTGTTCCCATAAGTTGTTTGGTCACAAAATACCTATGCATATGAAGAGGGTTAGGCTTAAATGTGCTAGTCATATGCTTCATGATGCTCCCGTTATGTTTCAATTCTTATCTTTTATGTGAGCATCATTGTCACCATCATGCCTAGCTAGAAACGCATTAAAGAAAAGCGCTTGTTGGGAGACAACCCAATATGTATCCTTACTGTTTTTGTGTGTTCACATGATTATGCTACTGTAGTAATCATGTTTTATAGCTTTTGTTTCAATAAAGTGCCAAGTAAGACCTTTAGGATAGCTTACGGTGATAGTTGCCTTGATCCTGCTGAAAATCAGAAACTTTTGCACCCAGTAAATTAGTTTTGTTAACTCACAGAAACGTGATCTTGATCTCATTCTTTTTGCTCTGGATTTTTACACGAATTTCTTAGGACTTCCTAATTTGGTAGGAGTTTTGAAGCTCCATAAGTATACGTTTGATACAGATTGCTACAGACTGTTCTGTTTTTGACAGATTATGTTTTCTATGTGTTGTTTGCTTATTTTGATGAATCTATGAGTAGTATCGGAGGGTATGAACCATAGATAAGTTGGAATACAGTATATATTACACAAATATGAATTTAGAATGAGTTAATTACAGTAACTAAGTGGAGGTTTTATTTTCTTATACTAAAGAAGCTTACGAGTTTTCTGTTGAGTCTTGTATTGTGAAGTTTTCAAGTTTTGGGTAAAGATTTGATGGACTATGGAATAAGGAGTGTCAAGAGCGTAAGCTTGGGGATTCCCATGAGCGTAAGCTTGGGGATTCCCAAGGCCCCGGATGGCATCCCCTCTTTCGTCTTCGTTCATCGGTAACTTTACTTGGAGCTATATTTTCATTTACCACATGATATGTGTTTTGCCTGGAGAGTCATGTTATTTTCTTTTGAATAGCTTGCTGTTATTTAGAATAATGTTTTTCATCTATATTTTCAATAAAAAAGTCAAGGATAGCCTTTGCCATGCTTATTTTGCTAGTATACATGTTGTTGTTTGAAAATAGGAAGTTTACCGCTGTTGCAAAAATTCCCTAGAAAAGTCAGAGAATGGTGTAATGTTGAAACTTTTTGCATAATGAGCTCTGATAAATTTACTACAGTGTGAATTTTATTTCATAATTGTTGGAGTTATGTAAGTATTGTTACCCTTGCATTCTTTATAGACTATACTGTTTTGGCAGATTGCTGTTATGGTTGCATTGTTTGCATATGTTTGCTTGTTTAATGATTCTATTTGAGGATATGATTATTAAATATGCAGAGGCATTTAGTATGAAATGTTGAATAATAATTTTAGTTATTTGTTACAGTAGAAACTGATAAGGTTTTGCATTGGTTTATACTAACCTATCTCATGAGTTCTTGTTGAGTTTGGTGTGGATGAAGCTTTTGGTAAAAATAAGAAACCATGATATGGGAGGAATTAAGGAGACTCAAAAGTTCAAGCTTGGGGATTCCCAAGGCATCCCAAGATAATATTTCAATAAGTCTCAAGCATCTAATCTTGGGGATGCCCCGGTAGGCATCCCACCTTTCTTCTTCAACAACTATCGGTTATTATCGGTTGAGCCTAAGTTTTTGCTTCTTCACATGAGTTGTGCTATCCTTGCATTGTCATTTTATTTTGTTTTGCTTTATGTTTGAATACAATACCAAGATCTTAAATTCTTAATCGAGAGGGATTCTTCTCATAGTTACATAATTATTTAGCTACTCATTGATCTTCACTTACATCTTTTTGGAGTAGTTTGTCATTTACTCGTGTGCTTAACTTATATCCTATGAGTAAATTGATAAATGAGTTGATTATCATAAATCTGAAATTATACATGTCTCATTTGCTTATCCCATGGGGAGTAATGACTTTACGTCTAAGAAGTAGAGGTTGTAAATTTATTGAAGGTTAGCAAGCATTGTATTGGTCATTTGAACAATTCATGAAAGAATATTGAAGGAAGAGAGATTTCACATATAAATATACTATCCTAGAAATCTTTTATAGTTGGGAGTACTCATTAAGTACCAAATGCTAAAGAGTTGATGTTGGACAAGGAAGACAATGTAATGCGTTATGTTTTCTCACATCTCAGTTAAAGTATATTGTCATGGATCATTCAAACATTTTGAGCTTGCCTTTCCCCCTCTTGCTAGCCAAAATTCCTTGCACCAAGTAGAGATACTACTTGTGCTTCCAAATATCCTTAAACACAGTTTTGCCATGAGAGTCCGCCATACCTACCTATGGATTGGGAAGATCCTTCAAGTAAGTTGTCATCGGTGCAAGCAATAAAAATTGCTCTCTAAATATGTATGATCTTTTGGTGTGAAGAAAATACCTTTATACGATCTTGTTCTGGAAGCAATAAAAGCGATGGACTGCATAATAAAGGTCCATATACAAGTGGCAATATAAAGTGACATTCATTCGCATTAAGATTTTGTGCATCCAACCCTAAAAGCGCATGACAACCTCTGCTTCCCTCTGCGAAGGGCCTATCTTTTACTTTATGTCTTTTACTTTATGCATGAGTCAAGGTGATCTTCACCTTTCCCTTTTTCATTTTATCCTTTGGCAAGCACTTTGTGTTGGGGTGATCCTGATATATATATCCAACTAGATGTAACTTAGCATGAACTATTATTGTTGACATCACCCAAAGGTGAATACGTTGGGAGGCAACACTATAAGCCCCTATCTTTCTCAGTGTCCAATTGAAACTCCATAACCATTAGTATTGCGTGAGTGTTAGCAATTGTAGAAGACTATATGATAGTTGAGTATGTGGAGTTTGCTATTCCTGAAAATAAGATGAATTGCAATTGTTTGATGACTGAGAATGAAGTTTTCTAGTTTTCAAGAAAGTTTATGGTCTATGCTTTGACATGTGAATTGCTTGTTACATTATCGTGAGAAGTTTTATGAGATGGACTACTGTTATGACATATTATCATGCTAGAAAAGGTGATTGAAATTATCATTTATCAAACTTGTGCACCTTCTAGCATTCACACTTCATAAATTCTTTCTTTTATCATTTACCTACTCGAGGACGAGTAGGAATTAAGCTTGGGGATGCTGATACATCTCCAACGTATCTACAATTTAAGAAGCATTCATGCTATTTTATTATCTGTTTTGAATGATTATGGGCTTTATTATACACTTTTATATTACATTTGGGAGTAACCTATTAACCGGAGGCCCAACCCATATTGTTGTTTTATTGCCTGTTTCAGTATTTCGAAGAAAAGGAATATCAAACGGAGTCCAAACGGAATGAAACCTTCGGCAGCGTGATTTTTTGGAAGAATATGATCATGGAGATTTGGAGTCCACGTCAAAAGATCCTCGAGGAGGCCAGGAAATAGGAGGGCGCGCCCCCCTACTGGGCGCCCCCCTGTCTCGTGGGCCCCTCGAGCACCTCCCGACAGACTTCTTTCGCCTATATAGTCCCACGTACCCTAAAAACATCCAGGATGAAGATAGATCGGTAGTTCCACCGCCGCAAACCTCTGTAGCCACCAAAAACCTCTCGGGAGCCCGTTCGGACACCCTGCCGGAGGGGAAACCCCTCAACGGTGGCCATCTTCATCATCCCGGTGCTATCCATGACGAGGAGGGAGTAGTTCACCCTCGGGGCTGAGGGTATGTACCAGTAGCTATGTCTTTGATCTCTCTCTCTCTCATGTTCTTGACCTCGCACGATCTTGATGTATCGCGATCTTTGCTATTATAGTTGGATCTTATGATGTTTCTCCCCCTCTACTCTCTTGTAATGGATTGAGTTTTCCCTTTGAAGTTATCTTATCATATTGAGTCCTTAAGGATTTGAGAACACTTGATGTATGTCTTGCCGTGCTTATCTGTGGTGACAGTGGGATATCACGTGCCACTTGATGTATGTTTTGGTGATCAACTTGCGGGTTCCGCCCATGAACCTATGCATAGGGGTTGGCACACGTTTTCGTCTTGACTCTCTGGTAGAAACTTTGGGGCACTCTATGAAGTACTTTGTGTTGGTTGAATAGATGAATCTGAGATTGTGTGATGCATATCGTATAATCATGCCCACGGATACTTGAGGTGACAATGGAGTATCTAGGTGACATTAGGGTTTTGGTTGATTTGTGTCTTAAGGTGTTATTGTAGTATGAACTCTTGAATAGATTGATCTGAAAGAATAACTTTCAGGTGTTTTCATACCCTACCATAATCTCTTCGTTTGTTCTCCGCTATTAGTGGCTTTGGAGTGACTCTTTGTTGCATGTTGAAGGATTGTTATATGATCTATCTATGTTATTATTGTTGAGAGAACTTGCACTAGTGAAAGTATGAACCTATGCCTTGTTTCCTATCATTGCAATATCATTTGTGCTCACTTTTATCATTAGTTACCTTGGTTTTTTTTAAATTTTTAGATTACATAAACCTATATCTACCATCCATATTGCACTTGTATCACCATCTCTTCGCCGAACTAGTGCACCTATACAATTTACCGTTGTATTGGGTGTGTTGGGGAAACAAGAGACTCTTTGTTATTTGGTTGCAGGGTTGCTTGAGAGAGGGCATCTTCATCCTACGCCTCCCTCTGATTGATAAACCTTAGGTCATCCACTTGATGGAAATTTGCTACTGTCCTACAAACCTGTGCACTTGCAGGCCCAACAACGTCTACAAGAAGAAGGTTGTGTAGTAGACATCACCCCCCGCAGCCACCAATGCTACGGGAGGTGCGGAGGCACGTGAGGATGTGGGCGTTGTTGGGGATGTGGTCGGAGCAGGCGGCACCATCACCACTTCCCAACGACCAAAGCAGGAGCGGGAGACATCGGAGAAGAGCAACATCACCCCAATGGCCACGCTCCATGAGGTACGGATGAAGGGGTTACTCCAACCACACCCCTTCCTCTCACCGAGGGGCACAGCAGCAGCGATGGCGCTCGATCCGGGGCAAATCGCTGCCCTCCGGCCGTCCCCATCACGAGAGAGACCGCAGCGCGTGCGCCTCCCCCAGGGCGAGTCGACGAAGTTGCTGCGCACGATGGAGCCGTTGGCCCTCAAGCACCTTCGCCACGCCACCATGCTATCCAGGTGGATGCCCCACAGCAGCGGGGACGTGGTACTGTCGTTGGTGGCACTGTCAGGAGCCGAGCGACGGTACAATCTGCATCGTCATCACCCATGCTGAGTATGGCTACGGAGGCCATGGTGCGGGCTCAGCTGCTACTAAGGTTCTCGCTAGCAGCTGAGCAGATGGACGAGTGGCGTGCCACCATCAAAGTCTGCTCAATTTCGCCGGGGCTGGGGGCTCGCAGCGAGCTGGCCCGCTGATACGTCTCCGTCGTATCTATAATTTTTTATTGTTCCATGCCAAAATTATTCAACTTTCATATACTTTTGGCAACTTTTTATACTATTTTTCGGACTAACATATTGATCCAGTGCCTAGTGCCAGTTTCTGTTTGTTGCATGTTTTATGTCTCGCAGAAACCCCATATCAAACGGAGTCCAAACGGGACAAAAACGGACGGAGAATATTTTTGGAATATTTGGGAAATATGGGAGGAAGAATCAACATGAGACGGTGCCCGAGGTGGCCACGAGGCAGGGGGCGCGCCTGCATCCCCTAGGCCTGCCCCTGACCCTCGTGGGCCCCTTGTAAGGCGGTTTCTGTAATTCTTTTGCCGCAAGAAAGCTAATTTTTAGAGAAAAATGCAAAAGTTTCAACCCAATCGGAGTTACGGATCTCTGGATATAAAAGAAATGGTGAAAGGGGAGAATCAGGGAACACAGAAACAGAGAGAGACAAAGAGATGGATCCAATCTTAGAGGGGCTCTCGCCCCTCCTGTGCCATGGGAGCCAAGGACCAGAGGGGAAACCCTTCTCCCATCTAAGGATAAGGTCAAGGAAGAAGAAGAATAAGAAGGGGGCTCTCCCCCTTGCTTCCGGTGGCGCCAGAATGCTGCCGTGGGCCATCATCATCACCGCGATCTACACCAACACCTCGGCCATCTTCACCAACATCTCCATCACCTTCCCCCATCTATATTCAGCGGTCCACTCTCTCGCAATCCGCTGTACCCTCTACTTGAACATGGTGCTTTATGCTTCATACTATTATCCAATGATGTGTTGCCATCCTATGATGTCTGAGTAGATTTTTGTTGTCCTACCGGTGATTGATGAATTGCTATGATTGGTTTAATTTGTTTGTGGTTTTGTTGCTGTCCTATGGTGCTCTCGGGTCGCGCAAGCGTGAGGGATTCCCATTGTAGGGTGTTGCAATATGTTCATGATTCGCTTATAGTGGGTTGCTTGAGTTACAGAAGCATAAACCCGAGTAAGGGGGTTGTGACGTATGGGATAAAGGGGACTTGATGCTTTAATGCTATGGTTGGGTTTTACCTTAATGATCTGTAGTAGTTGTGGATGCTTGCTAGAGTTCCAATCATAAGTGCATATGATCCAAGAAGATAAAGTATGTTAGCTTATGCCTCTCCCACATAAAACTTGCTATCAGTCTAGTAACGTAGTCAATTGCTTAAGGACAAATTCAGAATTCCTACCACCACTTTTCCACACTTGCTATATTTAGTTTATTGCTTCTTTATTCTAAACAGCCCATAGTTTTATTTACATGTTCTTTATTATCTTGCAAACCTATCCTATCACACTGTCGGGGAAACTGATCCACGAACACCTATGGTGCCGGCGGACCGTGGCCCCTTTCGGTTCGGCGGGGGGCGGAGGTCACACGAAGAGCGGATCGAGGCGAAGCACACGAGCAGTTTACCCAGCTTGGGAGCTCTCCGGAGAGATAATACTCCTACTGTTGCTTGTTTGATTGTATTGTGTTCTTGCTCGAGAGAGAGCTAAGTGTTTTTCTGGCTTCCGAATGATCCGAACCTTCTCTACGTTGCGCATGGGCCTCCTTTTATATGCTCAAGGGGTCACCGATAGGTGGAAACGTAAACAAGGGTACAAATGTAAAAAGAGAGGTGGTTGGTACAGTTACTTGTGCAGTGTTTCCTACCTAACCCTGACGGCAGGGGACAAGGGCATTAAATGCCCGTCTGTGTAGCCCAAACAGTGCAGAAAAGGACCGTCAGGGGCGCCACCGCTCGCCACGATGGCGATCTTGTCCACTTCGCATGCCACCGCGTACCACTGGCTACACAGCCTCCTGCCACGCGCGCCTGGAAAGGCTCCCAGAGCGACACGTTGGTGGATGCGCTGGAGCGTGGGCACAGAGTGGCCGCCTGCCGCGGCAAGCGCCTTGCCGCGGCCGTTGCCTTGTCGGGTCCGGAAGCTTGTCGCTCACCGGGCCTTGCCGGGACGCGCGGCGCGTCGCGGCAAGTTCCTTGAAATGCCTTGGTTGGCCTTCCCGGCAAGCTCCTCTTGTCGGGGCCTTGTCTCCTGGGCTTAAATATTTTGTTCTTGAATGGCTCCAAAGGAACCACGGAGGATCTTGGCAGTCGCCCGGCAAGCCTTGCCGCGAGGTGCTGCAACTGCCCGTGCACAAGTTCGGGGTACTAGGGTACCCCTATTCTAGTACACCGACAGGAGCCCCCGGGCCTGGGCCATACACGGTGCCGAGCGCTGTTGGGCCAGGCCCAAAACAGGGCACGGGCACACGCGGCCTGGGCCACGCCGTATCTTACTCCGTATCCACCGCGCCCTCCCCAACGGCACGCGTCGAATGTGGCGTCGTGGGAGAGATTGTGGGTGGATTCTTTATTCGGAAGGGCGAAACGTCCGCCCCCTCCCTCTTTATAAGCAGGGGAAACAGCGGCAGTTCGTCCCCCCCCCCCCGCTGGTTGATACTACTCCATCTTCGCAAACCTCCGCCGCTCCCCCCTTCTTCTCCAAGCCGAGAGAGAGCAGCGCTCTGCCCCCCATTGCCACCAGCATCACCAACGCCGTCGACCTCCCCCACCACCTCCACCATGGCTCCGAAAGCCGACAAGGGGAAGGGCGTGAAGTCCGCCGAGGCGCAGTGGCTCGCGGCGCTGCGGAAGGAGCGGGCGATCTTCTCCCCTCAGCTCGGTGCGCAGGAGCTGAGGGAGTACTACTACCTCTTCTGGTCGACGGAGACGCGAGCGCATCCGCGCACGAGGGTACTCCCGGCCGTCGCTTCGGAACTGGCTCCAAATGGGTACCCATTCTTCACGCTGTTCTTCTATTGCGGGCTCTACCCGCCCTTCTCGGAGTTCTTCTGCGACATAATGAACACCTACGGGCTCCGCCTCCTTGATTTCACCCCCAACGCCATTCTAACCATGGCAGTTTTCGCACATTTGTGCGAAAACTTTGTCGGAGTCCACCCCAATGTAGCCCTTTTCCTCCACTTCTTCATGCCTCGGGCCGAGAGAGGAGAGCCACTTGCCGGGGGGATCGCCTGGATCTCGAGAGTCGGCAAGAAGGAAGCCTATCTGGAGGGTGAGCTTCGCAGCAAATGGGAGGAGTGGAGAGCGGAGTGGTGCTGGATCGTCGAGGAGGACCCACAGCCGTTCACTGCCCTGCACCAAGCCCCAATCGTGCGCGGCAACGATTGGAGCAACATGGCCCCGGAAGACGACAGATTGAAGATCGCCGTCACCCGGATCCTTCGCCTCAGGCTTGCCGGGCTCACTGTAGGCGCAGTTGGCGCAGACTTCCTTCGCCGCCGCATCGCCCCCTTGCAGGAGAGGGGGAGACCCGCCTGGGAGTTCAAGAACTCAGCGGATATAATGCGGCTGCGTCCGGGTCTCGACTTCAACTTCACCGTCCTAGAGTTGGATGCAATGCTTCTGGAGCTGTTCAAACGCGACCCCCGGCACCCATTCATTTTGCCGAGGAGCATCGTTCCATTGTGCAATAATTCATCGCTTGACCGGATCCGCGCCATGATGCCATTGTGCGATTCCCACGGAATCGTTCCAACTTGGCAAGAACCTGCGGATGACGTCGTGCAGGCATTCTTTGACGACTTGGTAGAAGTGCCGGTCCGCGCCGACGAACAGAAGAGCCTCACCCGCGACACTACCGACGCGGAGCTGCAGCGCATCGCCACAAGGGCGGAAGAGGCTGCGGCAGCAGCTGCCGCGGGCGCGTTTGGGTTCACCGTGGAGGAGGCAGAGGTGGCAGAGGCGGCAAGGCTTGCCGAGCGCGAGGAGTTTGTCGGTGAAGAAGAGCTTGCCGGCCCTGAAGCTGAGCCGAGCGATGCCGGCGAGGAAGAGCCCGAACCTTCAGACAGCTTGCCGCAGGCAGAGCCCCCGGCCCCACCAATAAGGCGTCTCCGCAGGGCCGGGGACGTAGCGGGACGGCAAACGAGCCAACAGCCGCCAAGTCGTGCGACACGCTCTACCGCGGCAAGCAATGTGCCGCGGGAGCGCCTCACGCTGCTGCGGCAACTGGAGCGGGATCTTCCCGGTCCACCGCCACCGCTCCTGCCAAGCGGGCAAGGGAACCTACTGCTCCGCCTCGCCGCAGCGGAGGGGAGCTGGACTTCGATCTCTCCGCGCTCAGCTCCGACGAGGAGGAAGAAGAGTAAGTTTCTTTGGTGTTCTTGTAGTTCTCCAATCTTGTTGCTTTTATCTTGTCTCTGACTTGCTTCAATCTGAACCCATTCCTTTTCAGGATGCTGGCCCAGAGAGCGGCGAAGAGAGCCAAGGCTTCGGTGATTGTCATCGAAGATGATCCCACCGTGTCAACAGGGGGTGTGTCTGAGACCACCTTGACGGACCCGGCAGCTACTCCCCAGAGCAGCCCCCAGCGTAAGTACATGGTTTGCTTCTGGCTGACAGGCGCTCATGGGTGCTCTTCTCTCTACTGATATCTTGCTTGTTGATTTGTGTAGGAGCAGAACAGCCTCACCAGGAGGGCCCGGAAGCCGCCCCCGAAGTGCCATCTGCTTCGACTAAGCCGCCAAGGGAGGAGTCCTCGGCAAGGGAGCGCTCTCCGGCAAGGGAGAGCTCCCCGGCAAGGGACGGTTCTCCGGTAAGGGACGGCACCAGTGATCCTCCGGCGGTTGAGACCGCGACCGCAGATCTTAGTACAGGTAATCTTCTTGCCTGAAACCTTCCCTTGGGTTCTTCTTCTTCTGAATTCCCTTTCTTGGATTTTTGCTTGATTTTTCTCCCTTCTTCGTTCTTCAGATCCATCTGCTGCGGAGCCAATGGAGACTGAGGACGCCGGCGAGGAAGGCGCGCGTGGCAGCAACGACGGCGAAGAGGCCACCAAGGCTGCCGCCGTAGAAGCTGCCGAGGGGTCGGGTGATCGCACTGACGGCCCTGAGGCCGCAGGAGCGCCAGGCGCTGTGCCTACCGCCGATCCCTCCGCCGCTGCCGTGGAGCCAGGCTCCTAAGAGCCCCAGCCCGGTGCCTACTTGAAGGCCGGAGACGGTATCTTCATCAAGCTTCCTTGGGAGTCGAGCTCTAGGGCGCCGGTCGAAGGAGAAGCTTTCGATGAGGAGCTGCTCGCCTCCGCCGGGCTGTCGTTGGTCGATCGCCAAGCAGCAGCAGTGGCGAGCCTAAGGAGGAGGAGCTGCTGCGGAAGCTGCTGTCACTCTACCGCGCACGACAAGCCAAGCTGGCTTACCGGGAAGCGCTTATCGCGAGGGCGGGAGTCGATATGGAGAAACGCGCGGAGGAGCTCCGGGGCCTCAATCAAGAAGCCCTCCGGTCCCTGGCACAGGAGTAGGAGCGACTCGCCGAGGAGCGTACAGCCTTCCTTCTCGAGAAGGCCAAAGCTGAGGAGGAACAAAGGCTTGCTGCCGAGAAGCAGTCCACGCGAGAAGGCGAGTTGGTGCAGCGGAAGGCCAACCTTGACAGCTACGAGGAGGAGCTTGTCGCGCACGAGGAAACACTTGGCGGGGCTCTCAAGGAAGCAAGGGATGCTGTCGCAACTACAGAGGCCGCCAAGAAGGAGCTGGAGACGAGGGTGACGCAGTTGGAGGCCAACCTCAAGACGAGTGGCGAGGAGCTTGCTGTGCTCAAGCGCGAGCGCGAGAAGGATGCTGCTGCTCATGGTGAGCTGCAGGGTCTTCTCGCTGAAAGGAGCAAGGAGCTCAGCGCCGCCAAGGACTCCAACGCGGATCTCGAGTTGAAGCTGGCTACGCTGACTCAGACGCTGGACGCCGCCAAGGAGCGAGAGGTGACCTTGTCGGAGAAGATCAAGGCCGACAAGGCGCTACTGGCGAGCATCGCTGTTACCCAGAACTCATTTAGGGAGACGGTGGAGCATTGGACCGAGGGACTGGTAAATATCGCCGCAGTCATCGACGGGGAGCTGGCGCAGCTGGGGATGGAGGACTTTGGGTATCCTTCCGACGAGCATCTCCAACCCAGCGCCAAGCTCAGCCTGTTCTTCAAGGGCGTGGTGACAGCACTCCAGCAACTCCGGGAGAGGATCCCAAAGCAGCTAGTCAACGAGTCGTGCAGGATTTGCGCGGGGGCTCTCCAAAAGGTGCTGATGAAGGTGGCCTTCCGCAACCCGGGCCTCAACCTCACCAACGTCCTCAGGTCCTTGCCGCCTGACGCCGATCTGGATGCGCTCAAGGCCCTTGTCGCACCCATTGTGGACAAGGTGAGCGAGATCAAGAGGGTTGAGGGCGATCGCATAGACTAGGCCGCCCGTTTTCTCTTTCTCCTTGTCGCTGCTAGCCATATTATAAGATCAATCTATTAGAGCTGCGACAAGTTATTTTGTAATATAACTCTATTTCTGTTATCAATTGCTACATTATTTCCTTTACTAGATTCCTTCCTTTCTATGTTTTTACCATACGCTTTTAGGGAACTTGTCGGCGCAGGCACCCGAGCTGCGAGCGCTGAGTGCGGGACGTCAGCAGCCTGTTGGCGGTGCCGCTTCCGACAAGAAACCTTGTCGCGACTAGGTGCAGCACACTTAAGTTGTTGAGCGGACTCGAAACAAAGTAAGGGCACAACTAGCTACGAGTTGGTTCCTCCTCGCACAGGTTTTCCATACAAAGCACGGTCGTTCAAGGAAGATAACTTAAAGAATTTAAAACTGATTGCTCAAACTTTGGCAACTTAGCTTTTCTGTCATTTGCTTCCTGGCAAGGCGAAAAACTTCCTTAAACGACGCCTGGTCCATACCATTATCTTCTCCTTTCCCCCCCGGGAAACTTGTGTGCGAGGGTACCTTCCTTTCGTTTGTTGAAAAAAAGAAAGAAGAGAAAATAAAGATATGGAGCCTTCCAGCTCGTTATTGCTTACCGGGGGTAGGTGCTGCACAAAGTGTCAGATAACGTATGCAAGAGAGAATATAATGCATGAAATTGACAAGATGTGCGGAGCACATGAGCTTTACTTATGCACGGGATCTGCGCCCGGCTTTGTACAAAGGATTACATGCAACATCGGCAAGACTCATACAAAAGGTGGTTGCCGGAACGGGTTCCGGCAACCGCGCCCTACGGGTAAAACTTACGAAGATGCTCAATGTTCCAGGAGCTGCTCACCGGAGTGCCATCGTCGGTCTCAAGGCGGACAGCGCCAGGCCTAGTGACTCGTTTCACCCGGTAAGGGCCTTCCCACTTCGGCGTCAACTTGTTGGAATTCTTGGTGGACTGAACGCGCCGAAGAACAAGGTCGCCTTCCTCGAAGCTTCTGGCATTAACTTTGCGGCTGTGGTAGCGGCGCAAAGCTTGCTGGTATCGAGCAGCTCATACAGCAGCCTGAAGACGATCCTCCTCAAGGAGCAGCGCGTCATCTTGTCGCAGCTGCTCTTGCTCAAGCTCATCATAAGAGAGCACTCGAGGTGATTCGTATACCAGTTCCGTGGGGAGAACTGCCTCTGCTCCATAGACTAGAGCGAAAGGTGTCTGGCCAGTGGCTCGATTTGGCGTCGTTCTGATCGACCAAAGAACCACCAGCAGCTCCTCGATCCAGTTTCTTCCGCACTTGTGCAGCCTGTCGAAAGTTCTGGTCTTGAGCCCGCGCAGCACTTCAGCATTTGCCCTCTCTGCTTGACCGTTGCTTCTTGGATGAGCAACAGAAGTGAAGCAGATCTTGGCGCCAAGATCTTGGACGTACTGCATGAAGGTGCGGCTCGTGAATTGCGTGCCGTTGTCGGTGATGATCCTGTTAGGGATCCTGAAACGGCAAACAATCAACCTGAAGAACTTGATTGCTGACTGTGCTGTCACCTTCCTCACTGGTTCCACTTCCGGCCACTTTGTGAACTTGTCGATTGCAACGTACAAGTACTCAAAGCCCCCGACAGCTCAGGGAAAGGGGCCGAGGATGTCGAGCCCCCAGACCGAAAATGGCCAGGATAAAGGGATCGTCTGGAGAGCTTGAGCTGGCTGGTGTATCTGTTTGGAATGGAACTGGCACGCTTCACACTTGGTTACTTGTGCAGTTGCATCCTGGAGGGTTGTCGGCCAAAAGAAACCTTGCCGGAACGCTTTGCCGGCAAGCGCTCTTGCGCCAATGTGGTGACCACATATGCCTCCATGTATCTCTGCCAACAGCTTTTGTCCGTCTTCCCGGTGAATACACTTCAATTTCACACTGTTGAGTCTCCTTCTGTACAGTGCGCTGTCGACAAACTGGTACATACTTGACTGTCGGGCTACTTTTTCCGCTTCTTCTTGCTCTTCGGGAAGTTCTCCTGTCTGAAGGAAATGGACAATCTGCTGTGCCCATGCTGGACCTTGTGGCTCGACAACAAGGACTAAAGGCACATCTGTTGCTGCGGGAGCATCCGCTTCTACGGCGAGAACCTGCGGCTCTGCCGGAGCTTGATGTTCCTCGGCAAGCTTGCCGGAGCAAAGCTTGTCGGGAGCGTCTGCTACGACGGAACAAACCATAAGGCTTGCCGGAGCAGACTGCTCCTCAGCATCTTTGGTGTTGATCTTGGGGACTTTCTTGGCGGTGGCTTCAGGGAGCTCTGCCGGAAAATAGTCACCAGAAATCAACTTCCTCTTCTTGTTCTGTCCAGTTGATGGCGTTACGGAAGGTTGAGTCAGCTTGAGCACAAAGATCCCTGGTTCCATAGGCAACTTTAGTGCGGCGCACTTCGACAGGCCATCAGCAATGTCATTCTGAGCTCTCGGAACATGCTCCATCTGTAGGCCGTCAAAGTGCTCTTCCAGCTTTCTCACTTCATCAACATATGCTTCCATCAACGAACTCTGATAATTCTTGTTTACTTGGCGGACGACAAGCTGCGAGTCACCCCTGACAATGAGCTTCTTGATCCCAAGGTTTGCTGCGATTCTGAGACCGGCAAGAAATCCTTCATACTCTGCAGTATTGTTGGTTGCTTGCTCCTTGGGAAAGTGCATCTGGATTACGTACTTAAGGTGCTCTCCGGTGGGTGTGACAAGCAGCACGCCCGCTCCGGCGCCTTTCAGTGAGAAGGCACCATCAAAGTACATTAGCCACTCTTTGCTCGCCTCCTTGACGGGGATGCTCGTCTCTGGAATTTCTTCATCTTGTGTTGGCGTTCACTCTGCTATGAATTCTGCCAATGCTCTGCTTTGGATAGTTGAAGTGCTTTCAAACTTTAAGCCAAAGCTTGACAGTTCCAGTGCCCACTCGACAATCCTGCCTGTTGCTTCTGGATTTTGTAGTATCCTCTTCAGCGGAAAACGAGTGACGACTGTGATCTCATGTGCTTGGAAGTAATGGCGCAGCTTTCTCGAGGCCATGAGGAGGCTGAAAAGCAATTTCTGCACACCAGAGTACCTTGACCTAGCCCCCTGCAGAAGGGAGCTGACAAAGTAAACTCGGCGCTGCACCATTCTCTTCTGCATCTTCTCATGCTCTTGCGCAGATCCATCCTTGTCGGGACCAGAACTTGCCAGCGAAGTCCCCTGTTTGTTGCTGGATGCATCTACCGTGGTTGCTAGCTCGTCGTCTGCCTCCCTCTCTGCCACTAACGCAGCACTAACCACTTGAGGTGCGACAAGTGTTGGAGCGGAGGACAGGTATTTCTTCAAGTCCTGCAGCGCAGCCTCCGCCTCCGGAGTCCATTTCATTGGACCTGCCTTTTTCAATATTTTGAAAAATGGCAGGGCGCGCTCAGCAGATCTAGAGATAAACCTGCTGAGAGCAGCCACGCAACAGGCAAGCCTTCGTACATCCTTGACGCGCCTTGGTGCTTCGATCTGCTCAATGGCCTTGATCTTGTCGGGATTGGCTTCAATTCCCCGCTGAGACACGAAGAACCCGAGAAGCTTGCTGGAGGGTACTCCAAACACGCACTTCTCGGGGTTAAACTTGAGGTTGATCTTGCGCAGATTTGCAAATGTTTCGTCCAAATCTTGAATCAAGGTCGCCCTGTCCTTGCTCTTGACCACTATGTCATCCATGTAGGCTTCCACATTCCTGTGCATCTGCGGCTCAAAAGCGTGGTGGACTACCCTTGCAAATGTTGAACCAGCATTCTTCAAACCGAAAGGCATCCGTACGAAACAGTACGTGCCACACGGGGTGATGAATGCGGTCTTCTCCTCATCCTCTTCTGCCATGAAGATCTGATGGTATCCTGAGTATGCATCAAGAAATGAAAGCAAATCACACCCGGCCGTGGAGTCAACAATCTGGTTGATGCGTGGCAAGGGAAATGGGTCTTTAGGACAAGCTTTATTAACATCGGTAAAGTCGATACAAAGCCTCCATTTCCCGTTTGCCTTGCGCACGACTACAGGATTGGCCAACCACGTAGGATGGAGCACCCCTCTGACAAGGCCCGCTGCTTCCAACTTCCTGATTTCTTCTGCGATGAATTCTTGGCGCTCCACTGCATGTTTCCTGACTTTCTGCTTGACGGGCCGCGCATGAGGACAGACGGCAAGGTGGTGCTCAATTACTTTCCTGGGAACATCGGGGATGTCAGACGGTTGCCACGCAAACACGTCGACATTCGCCCGCAGGAAAGCAACGAGTGCGCTTTCCTATTTAGGGTCGAGAGTGGCACTGATGGTGAAGGTACCACCAGTGCCGTCCTCCTTGGCGGGCACCTTCTTGGTCTCAGGTGGAGCTGCCATTGCCTACTTACACTTGCCGGTGGAGCTCGATGGTGCATCCTCGACGGTAGCGCAGCACTCCGAAGAGGTGCGCTTGCCGGAGTGGGCATCAGAGCTCTTGCCGGACTTGGTCTTCTTCTTCGCCCCGGGAGCTTCAGCGGCAAGTGATTTGCAATCTGTTGCAGCTGTTGCTTCCCGGTAGATCTTGTCGGCGCAGATAAGAGCATCCTTCTTGTCGCCAGGGACAGAGATGAAACTTATCGGGCCTGGCATCTTTAGCATGTTGTAGGCATAGTGAGAGGCTGCCATGAATTTGGCGAGTGCTGGACGACCGAGTATCCCATTGTAAGGAATGGGAAGTCAGCAACGTCAAAAGTGACCCTCTCAGTCCTGAAGTTCAATTCGCTGCCAAATGTTACCGGCAACATGATCTTTCCCTTCGGCTTGCTCCTTCCCGGGTTGACTCCTTGAAATGTACCGGTTTCTTCGAGCTGACTGTCAGGGATCTGGAGTTTCTGGAGCACCGCGGAGGAGATCAGGTTCAAGCCGGCCCCTCCGTCAACTAACATCTTAGTGACCTTGAGGTTGCGGATAGTTGGTGAAACCAACATCGGCAAGCACCCGACCGCAGTTATGCGATCAGGGTGGTCCTCAATATCAAAGATGATAGGCATGCTGGACCATTTCAGAGGCTTGCGTGACTCGACGGGTGGTTCTGCTGCATTAACTTCCCGCACCCACTACTTGAGCTGGCGGTGCGAAGTATGCAGAGAAGCACCGCCGTCAACGCACAGGACCTCTGTGGCTTTCTGGAACTCCTGCTCATCAGTCTCCTCACCATCCATGTCTTCATCATCGTCGTCATCTTCATCCTTGTCGCGGCCGCGAGGAGGTCTGTCTCCTTGCCGCTGCTTGGCCTTGCCGCGGTGTCCTCCTCGGTCGGGACGTTTCTTGCCGGATCCTCCAGCACCTTCCTGGGCTTTCTCCTTGTCACGCCGCTCGTATTCAGCTTTCTGTTGCTCAACAAGCTGCTCGACCTTCTTGCAGCTCTGGAGGTCATGGCCCTTGATGCAGTGGATCTTGCAGTACTGCTTGTTGGTGCCGTCTTGCTTGTCGGCGACCACCACAGCCTCTGCGGTAATCTCCTTGCCGGAGTCACCAGCTTTGGCTTTCTTGGCGCCACCACCGTTGCCGGACTGCTCGACGGCTAGCACCTCTTTGCCTTTCTTCTTCCTGTTATTTCGCCGCCGGTTTTTCCTTGTCGAGGCTACATCTTCACTGTCAGATCCTCCTGCTCCTATGTTCTCTCCGGGGAGTCTCCTCCCTTCCTCAGCACGTGCACACTTGTCGGCCAGGGCATATAGCTCACTAACGTCTCTGATCTTGCACATCGCCATTTCCTCCCGCATCCTGCGGTTTCGAACGTTCTGATGGAACGCGCTGATCACCGCGGCAGGGTGGACGTCTGGGATGTTGTGCTGCACACTGCTGAATCTCTGAATGTACTTGCGCAGGGGTTCTCCTTCCTTTTGGGCGAGCAGATGAAGGTCACTCTCTTGGCCATGAGGCTTGTGGCCGCCTGTGAAGGCGCCGACAAACTGATGGCATAGATCGGCCCAAGAGGATATGGAGTTGCCCGGCAAGTGCATGAGCCAGGATCTGACGTTGGGCTTGAGCACCAGCAGGAAGTAGTTGGCAAGGATCTTGTCGTCCTGTCCCCCGGCAGCCTGCACCGCAATGGTGTAGATGCTAAGGAACTCCGACGGATGCGTCTTGCCGTCGTACTTCTCCGGTATGTCTGGCTTGAAGTTCTTCGTGCTGGGCCACTGGACTTGCCGCAGCTCACGAGTGAACGTAGGGGAACCTACCGCGTACGGTAGATCGCCAGGTTCCGCTGGCGCATGCATGTCAACAGAAGGCCCAGCGTGCTTGTCGGATTGACGTTGCGCTTCTCTTCGGTGCTCGATGCGAGTACGAGCGTCTTCTTTCTATCGATCGTGAAGAACTTGGCGCTGATCGCGACGAGCTCGTGGATCCGACGATGCGGTGGAGTCGCTGTCGAGGTGAATCCGACGAGTCGGCGATCTTGGCCTTCCGGGTGGTGATTGCATGGTGGTTGCACCTCCACCAGTTTCGTCGCCACTGGCCCGCGCCTGGCAACCCCGCCGCAGCGGCGACGTGCTCGGCTGTCGCGGAGTGTCGCCGTTGGCGTAGCCGATGAGACTCTGAATGGTGGCCCTCCATTCGTCGATCTTGTCCGACGTTGGAGGGTAATCCAGGAGCAATTGAGCTCGTGCCAAAGCTTCTGCCGGAGTGGTGGGTGGCAGTGGCGGACGGCGCGAGGAGCGGGATGTGCTCGGACTTCTAACTATGTTAGAAGGAGCATCATCCCGTCCGGGCGACCGTGTCTCGCTCGTGCTGGTATGCTGGCGTGCATGATGGTCTTGAGCGCCCCGGGATCCACCAGCTTGATCTTGGCCCAACAAACGTATGGTACTGCGAGTACCATGACGTTGTCGGTCCCGCGCCTCCTGAGATGGGCGCGGAACAAGCGCGGACGTCGAGGTCTGCGCCGCCTTGCCCTTGGACCTGGCAACGTCGTGAGCTTCCTCGTCGACGTCCGTCCTTCCGCCGACGTCTACCCCACCACCCGTTTGCTCCGGTGGCGGTGGGATCGACGTGGACGGAACAGCTGCCTCCGAAGCCTTCTTCTTCGTTGGCATGTTGATGAAGAAAATGAAGATCTAGCTCATGTGGACGCCGGATCAGGTTCACACAGCCTCGACGCCCCCTACCTGGCACGCCAAAGATGTCAGGGAAACTGATCCACGAACACCTATGGGGCCGGCGGACCGTGGCCCCTTTCGGTTCGGCGGGGCGCGGAGGTTGCACGAAGAGCGGATCGTGGCGAAGCACATGAGCAGTTTACCCAGCTTCGGAGCTCTCCGGAGAGATAATACTCCTACCGCTGCTTGTTTGATTGTATTGGGTTCTTGCTCGAGAGAGAGCTAAGTGTTTTTCTAGCTTCCGAATGATCCGAACCTTCTCTACGTTGCGCATGGGCCTCCTTTTATATGCTCAAGGGGTAACCGACAGGTGGCAACGTAAACAAGGGTACAAATGTAAAAAGAGAGGTGGTTGGTATAGTTACTTGTACAGTGTTTCCTACCTAACCCTGACGACAGGGGACAAGGGCATTAAATGCCCGTCTGTGTAGCCCAAACAGTGCACAAAAGGACCGTCAGGGGCGCCACCGCTCGCCACGATGGCGATCTTGTCCGCTTCGCATGCCACCGCGTACCACTGGCTGCATAGCCTCCTGCCACGCGCGCCTGGAAAGGCTCCCAGAGTGACACGTTGGTGGATGCGCTGGAGCGTGGGCACAGAGTGGCCGCCTGCCGCGGCAAGCGCCTTGCCGCGGCCGTTGCCTTGTCGGGTCCGGAAGCTTGTCGCTCACCGGGCCTTGCCGGGACGCGCGGCGCGTCGCGGCAAGTTCCTTGAAATGCCTTGGTTGGCCTTCCCGGCAAGCTCCTCTTGCCGGGGCCTTGTCTCCTGGGCTTAAATATTTTGTTCTTGAATGGCTCCAAAGGAACCACGAAGGATCTTGGCAGTCGCCCGGCAAGCCTTGCCGCGAGGTGCTGCAACTGCCCGTGCACAAGTTCGGGGTACTAGGGTACCCCTATTCTAGTACACCGACACACACCTACAAAGTACTTCTAGTTTCATACTTGTTCTAGCTAAAGCGAACACTAAGCATGCGTAGAGTCGTATAAGTTGCAGATAGGACTTGAGAGAATATTTGTTCTACCTTTAGCTCCTTGTTGGGTTCGACACTCGTACTTATCGAAAGAGGCCACAATTATCTGTTGGGGAACGTAGCAGAAAATAAAAAATTTCCTACAGTTTCACCAAGATCCATCTATAAGTTCATCTAGCAACGAGTGATTAGATGCATCTACATACCTTGTAGATCGCGAGCGGAAGCGTTCAAAGAATGGGGATGATGTAGTCGAACACGACGTGATCCAAATCACCGGAGATCCTAGCACCGAACGGACGGCACCTCCACGTTCAACACACGTACGGAACAGCCACGTCTCCTCCTTCTTGATCCAGCAAGGGGGGAGGAGAGGTTGAGGGAGATGGCACCAGCAGCAGCACGACGGCGTGGTGTTGATGGAGCTGCAGTACTCCGGCAGGGCTACGCCAAGCACTATGGAGGAGGAGGAGGTGTTGGAGAGGGAGAAGGAGGCAACCAAAGGCCAAGGTATGAAGTCCCTCCTTTCCCCCACTATATATAGGAGGGCCAAGGGGGGGTGGCCAGCCCTACGAGATCCAATCTCCTAGGGGGGCGGCGGCCAAGGGGGGTTTCCCTCCCCCCCAAGGCACCTAGGAGGTGCCTTCCCCTCCTAGGACTCTTCCCCCCTCAAACCCTAGGCGCATGGGCCTATGTGGGGCTGGTGCCCTTGGCCCATGTAGGCCAAGGCGCACCCCCTACAGCCCATGTGGCCCCCCGGGACAGGTGGGCCCACCCAGTGGACCCCCGGGACCCTTCCGGTGGTCCCGGTACAATACCGATAACCCCGAAACTTGTCCCGATGCCCGAAACAGGACTTCCCATATATAAATCTTTACCTCCGGACCATTCCGGAACTCCTCGTGACGTCCAGGATCTCATCCGGGACTCCGAACAACATTCGGGTTACTGCATATACATATCCCTACAACCCTAGCGTCACTGAACCTTAAGTGTGTAGACCCTACGGGTTCGGGAGACATGTAGACATGACCGAGATCGCTCTCCGGTCAATAACCAACAGCGGGATCTGGATACCCATGTTGGCTCCCACATTCTCCATGATGATCTCATCGGATGAACCACGATGTCGAGGATTTAATCAACCCCGTATGCAATTCCCTTTGTCAATCGATATGTTACTTGCCCGAGATCCGATCGTCGGTATCCCAATACCTCGTTCAATCTCGTTACCGGCAAGTCACTTTACTCGTACCGTAATGCATGATCCCGTGACCAGACACTTGGTCACTTTGAGCTCATTATGATGATGCATTACCGAGTGGGCCCAGTGATATCTCTCCGTCATACGGAGTGACAAATCCCAGTCTCGATCCGCATAAAACAATAGATACTTTCGGAGATACATGTAGTGCAACTTTATAGTCACCCAGTTACGTTGTGACGTTTGATACACCCAAAGCACTCCTACGGTATCTAGGAGTTACACGCTCTCATGGTCAAAGGAAGAGATACTTGACATTGGCAAAGCTCTAGCAAACGAACTACACGATCTTTGTGCTATGCTTAGGATTGGGTCTTGTCCATCACATCATTATCCTAATGATGTGATCCCGTTATCAATGACATCCAATGTCCATAGCCAGGAAACCATCACTATCTATTGATCAACGAGCTAGTCAACTAGAGGCTTACTAGGGACATGTCGGTGTCTGTTATTCACACATGTATTACGATTTCCGGATAATACAATTATAGCATGAATAAAGACAATTATCATGAACAAAGAAATATAATAATAATGCTTTTATTATTGCCACTAGGGCATATTTCCAACAGTCTCCCACTTGCACTAGAGTCATTAATCTAGTTACATTGTGATGAATCGAACACCCATGGAATTCTGGTGTTGATCATGTTTTGCTCTAGGGAGAGGTTTAGTCAACGGATCCGCTACATTCAGGTCCGTATGTACTTTACAAATCTCTATGTCTCCATCTTGAACATTTTCACGAATGGAGTTGAAGCGACGCTTGATGTGCCTTGTCTTCTTGTGAAACCTAGGCTCCTTGGCAAGTGCAATAGCTCCAGTGTTGTCACAGAAGAGCTTGATCGGCCCCGACGCATTGGGTATGACTCCTAGGTCGGTGATGAACTCCTTCATCCAAATTGCTTCATGTGCTGCCTCTGAGGCTGCCATGTACTCCGCTTCACATGTAGATCCTGCCACGACGCTCTGCTTGCAACTGCACCAGCTTACTGCCCCACCATTCAAAATATACACGTATCCGGTTTGTGACTTAGAGTCATCCAAATCTGTGTCGAAGCTAGCGTCGACGTAACCCTTTACGACGAGCTCTTCGTCACCTCCATAAACGAGAAACATTTCCTTAGTCCTTTTCAGGTACTTCAGGATATTCTTGACCGCTGTCCAGTGTTCCTTGCCGAGATTACTTTGGTACCTTCCTACCAAACTTACGGCAAGGTTTACATCAGGTCTGGTACACAGCATGGCATACATAATAGAACCTATGGCTGAGGCATAGGGGATTACATTCATCTCTTCTATATCTTCTTCCGTGGTCGGACATTGAGCTGAGCTCAATTTCACACCTTGCAAAACAGGCAAGAACCCTTTCTTGGACTGATCCATTTTGAACTTCTTCAAAATCTTATCAAGATATGTGCTTTGTGAAAGACCTATGAGGCGTCTCGATCTATTCCTATAGATCTTGATGCCTAATATATAAGCAGCTTCTCCAGGGTCCTTCATTGAAAAACTCTTATTCAAGTAGGCCTTAATGCTGTCCAAAAGTTCTATATCACTTCCCATCAAAAGTATGTCATCTACATATAGTATGAGAAATGCTATAGAGCTCCCACTCACTTTCTTGTAAACACAGGCTTCTCCATAAGTCTGTGTAAACCCAAACTCTTTGATCATCTCATCAAAACGAATGTTCCAACTCCGAGATGCTTGCACCAGCCCATAAATCGAGCGTTGGAGCCTGCACACCTTGTCAGCATTTTTAGGATCGACAAAACCTTCCGGCTGCATCATATACAATTCTTCCTTAAGGAAACCATCAAGGAATGCCGTTTTGACGTCCATTTGCCAAATTTCATAATCAAAAAATGCGGCAATTGCTAACATGATTCGGACGGACTTCAGCTTCGCTACCGGTGAGAAAGTCTCATCATAGTCAACCCCTTGAACTTGTCGATAACCCTTAGCGACAAGCCGAGCTTTATAGATGGTCACATTACCATCCGTGTCTATCTTCTTCTTAAAGATCCATTTATTTTCTATGGCTCGCCGTTCTACGGGCAAGTCAGTCAAAGTCCATACTTCGTTTTCATACATGGATCCTATCTCGGATTTCATGGCTTCTAGCCATTTGTCAGAATCCGGGCCCGCCATCACTTCTTCATAGTTCGAAGGTTCACTATTGTCTAACAACATGATTTCCAAGACAGGGTTGCCGTACCACTCTGGTGTGGAACGTGTCCTTGTGGACCTTCGAATTTCAGTAGGAGCTTGATCAGAAGTATCTTGATCATTATCATTAACTTCCTCTCTAGCCGGTGCAGGCACCTCAGGAACATTTTCTTGAGTTGCGCCATTTTCCGGTTCAGGAGGTAATACTTCATCAAGCTCTACTTTCCTCCCACTTACTTCTTTCGAGAGAAACTCTTTCTCCAGAAAGGACCCATTCTTGGCAACAAAGATCTTGCCTTCGGATCTGAGGTACAAGATATACCCAACAGTTTCTTTAGGGTATCCTATGAAGACGCATTTTTCCGACTTGGGTTCGAGCTTTTCAGGTTGAAGTTTCCTGACATAAGCATCGCATCCCCAAACTTTTAGAAACGACAGCTTAGGTTTCTTCCCAAACCACAATTCATATGGTGTCGTCTCAACGGATTTCGACGGTGCCCTATTTAAAGTGAATGCGGCAGTCTCTAAAGCATAGCCCCAAAAAGATAGTGGTAAATCGGCAAGAGACATCATAGATCTTACCATATCTAATAGAGTGCGATTACGACGTTCGGACACACCATTACGCTGAGGTGTTCCAGGCGGCGTGAGTTGTGAAACTATTCCACATTTTCTTAAGTGTGTACCAAACTCGTGACTCAAGTATTCTCCTCCACAATCTGATCGTAGAAACTTGATTTTCCTGTCATGTTGATTCTCAACTTCACTGTGAAATTCCTTGAACTTTTCAAAGGTCTCAGACTTGTGTTTCATTAAGTAGACATACCCATATCTACTCAAGTCATCAGTGAGGGTGAGAACATAACGATAGCCACCGCGAGCCTCAACACTCATTGGACCGCACACATCAGTATGTATGATTTCCAATAAGTTGGTTGCTCGCTCCATTGTTCCTGAGAATGGAGTCTTGGTCATTTTACCCATGAGGCATGGTTCGCACGTGTCAAATGATTCGTAATCAAGAGACTCTAAAAGTCCATCAACATGGAGCTTCTTCATGCGTTTTGACACCTATGTGACCAAGGCGGCAGTGCCACAAGTATGTGGGACTATCACTATCAATCTTACATCTTCTGGTACTTACACTATGAATATGTGTAGCATTACGCTCGAGATTCATAAAGAATAAACCATTCACCATCGGAGCATGACCATAAAACATATCTCTCATATAAATAGAACAACCATTATTCTCGGATTTAAATGAGTAGCCATCTCGAATTAAACGAGATCCTGATACAATGTTCATGCTCAAACTTGGCACAAAATAACAATTATTGAGGTTCAAAACTAATCCCGTAGGTAAATGTAGAGGTAGCATGTCGACGGCGATCACATCGACCTTGGAACCATTCCCGACGCGCATCATCACCTCGTCATTCGCCAGTCTCCGTTTATTCCGCAGTTCCTGCTTTGGTTTTGCCGGCCTTCTTGTCGGCTAAGTATTTGGGGCAGTTCCGCTTCCAGTGACCACTTTCCTTGCAATAAAAGCACTCAGTCTCGGGCTTGGGTCCATTCTTTGGCTTCTTCCCGGCAGCTTGCTTGCTGGGCGCGGTAACTACCTTGCCGTCCTTCTTGAAGTTCTTTTTACCCTTGCCCTTCTTGAACTTAGTGGTTTTATTGACCATCAACACTTGATATTCCTTCTTGACTTCTACCTCTGCTGATTTCAGCATAGCAAATACTTCAGGAATGGTCTTTTCCATCCCCTGCATATTGAAGTTCATCACAAAGCTCTTGTAGCTTGGTGGAAGCGACTGGAGGATTCTGTCAATGAACGCATCATCCGGGAGATTAACTCCCAGCTGAGTCAAGCGGTTATGTAACCCAGACATAGTGAGTATGTGCTCACTGACAGAACTATTTTCCTCCATCTTACAGCTGAAGAATTTGTCGGAGACTTCATATCTCTCGACACGGGCATGAGCTTGGAAAACCATTTTCAGCTCTTCAAACATCTCATATGCTCCATGTCTCTCAAAACTCTTTTGGAGCCCCGGCTCTAAGCTGTAAAGAATGCCGCACTGAACAAGGGAGTAGTCATCGGAACGTGCCTGCCAAGCGTTCATAACGTCTTGTTCTGCAGAGAGGACAGGTGCGTCACCCAGCGGTGCTTGTAGGACATAATCTTTCTTGGCAGCTATGAGGATGATCCTTAGGTTCCGGACCCAGTCCGTATAGTTGCTGCCATCGTCTTTCAGCTTGGTTTTCTCTAGGAACGCGTTGAAGTTGAGGACTACGTTGGCCATTTGATCTACAAGACATATTGTAAAAATATTTAGACTAAGTTCATGATAATTAAGTTCATCTAATCAAATTATAATGAACTCCCACTTAGATTTGACATCCCTTTGGTCATCTAAGTGTTACACGATCCGAGTCGACTAGGCCGTGTCCGATCATCACGTGAGACGGACTAGTCATCGTCGGTGAACATTCTCATGTTGATCGTATCTTCCATACGACTCGTGTTCGACCTTTCGGTCTCCGTGTTCCGAGGCCATGTCTGTACATGCTAGGCTCGTCAAGTTAACCCTAAGTGTTTTCGCTGTGTAAAACTGTCTTACACCCGTTGTATGTGAACGTAAGGATCTATCACACCCGATCATCACGTGGTGCTTCGAAACGACGAACTTTAGCAACGGTGCACAGTTAGGGGAGAACACTTCTTGAAATTGTTGTAAGGGATCATCTTATTTACTACCGTCGTCCTAAGTAAACAAGATGCATAAAACATAATAAACATCACATGCAATTATATAAAGTAGTGACATGATATGGCCAATATCATATAGCTCCTTTGATCTTCATCTTCGGGGCTCCATGATCATCTTGTCACCGGCATGTGACACTCCAAAATTTTTACTTGGGTTTTCAGCAAAAACTTTGTGGTTTTTGAAAAGAGGCCATTTAAATTTTTTCAGAAAACCTTCCTCTTAAAAAAAACTCCATGAAATTTGGGATTTTCATATCTTGGAACCACCATGACTTGGCATTTTTGCCCATGTGGTAAAACCCCTCCAAAACCTCCCCTACACCTTGTGATCAACCTAAGTTCTCTGTCCCAACTAATCCAAACAAGTTTTGGATTTTTCTCTAATTATTTTTCCCCTCAATTCAATTCTGAAAATTATTTGGAGCCTGAGGGATTTTCAAAGCAAGTGCCCTATTGCATTTGAGTTTTGACCTCAAACCAATTCTCCTGGATTGTCCTTTGAACCCACAACCCAGAACCATCTTGATCCACTCCTCCCCTTTTCAAATTTTTCAAAATACAGTCTCTGCAAGTTTGGACCAGATTTGCCAAATTTGATGAAATTCATATCCACACTCCTCCAAAAATTCCACCAAAAATCATGCAGCCTACTTGAGCAAGGAGAAGCCACTCCACCAAAAATCAGCTCAAGGAAAAATCACCAGAGGCCTTTTTCATTCGGTCGAACACCTTGTGGGCACTGTTACTGTTCAAAGTTCAATAAATTCAGTTTCAGTGTCATCTTCAGTTCGTCAGTTTCAGTCACGCGGCCACAGTGCCCTTGGCACGTTCCTCGCTGCCTCTTCCTCTTGTCCGAAGCTGCACACGCGTGCGTGGAGCCTTCCTGGCGTCGGTAGCGCGCTGGCTCGCCCTCGCCGGCGTCTTCTGCAGCGTCGGGACCTCCCGTGGCGGCCGACAGGAGGCACCCCACGGCAGAACGCCGTTCCGCGCCGCCCATCGCTCCCTGGCTCTCCGCGTGGCCTCATGCACGCCAGCGCACGCCCGTAGCACAGCCACCGTGGCCGGCAAGCACGAAACACGCTCTCCGCCGCCGACGGGCCCGCACCCTCACTGTTTCGTCGAGCTCGCCCTTAACACCCAAACCCCGGCCAGTTTAACACCAAAACGGACCCGTTGAACCTCTGTGATGACGCTCGACCCCCTAACCACCCCGACCGAGCACTGCGCCACCGTAATCGCTCGCCGGTGATCCTCGTTCACGGCAACCGCCTCGGACCGCCTATATAAAGGGGCCCCGAGCTCACTCTCGTGCACGCAGCACCCCCACTACTCACCAACACCCCGCCAGGCCACTAGGGGGACCTCGAGGAGGTCTCCTCCCCCAGCTCCGGCCGCCTCGCCCCGCCTCGGCCTCCAGCCCGATTCGTTCTGGTGAGGCCATCTCCGGCGCTCAAACCCCGTTCGTTACCTTCTCTAGCTGCCAGGAGCATAACCCCCTCTTCAATTTAACCTTTGCAGCCCTCTCCGACGAGCCCCTCGACCACCCGAGCCGCCATCCGCCGGAGCAAAGCTCGTCGTCGACGTGGTGCTCGCCGACCGACTCCACCACCATCAACTGACGCGGAAGGGTATCCTGAGCACGGAGGTACTCCCCGATCTCTCTGCCTCGCCGTGGATCGCCGCCGGCGACCACCGCGGCTCTCGGGCGCCGGCGAACTCTGCCGCCCCGTTTGAACATTTGAACCTGACAGGTGGGACCCCACCGTCAGCCTCTCTGCTCTCTCTTCGAATTGTTTTCTGGAAACGCCTTCGGGCAGAATACGTTTTCTCTTCGGGCTGGCGTAGTCGCTACCGAAGCGTTTTCTGTTTTTATAAACTAGCCCCTGGAGATCTTCTGTTTCATTACAGATAAGTCCCTGGACAAAAACCCTTATAACTTTTAATCAGAAAAGTATTTTTGATTGATTCTTTTTCTGTTCTCTTTAAAATTTTGTCTAGTTTTTTATCAGATTTATTTGAAAAATATTTGGTTTACCTTCTGTGCTCTCCTTGGTATTTACGTTAGCGCATATATTTTCTTTAAACCGTAGATACCGAAGGAGGTGACGGAGCCGCGAACTTCACCGAGCTAGGCTCCGACTACTCTGAACCAGGCAAGCATGTTTGAACTTTTGATATGATGAGTGTCTCGGCATGTTTTGCATTTAGTTAGTTTCATGGCATGTTGGTAAGCATACCGATGAACGTTATTTTATGTGATAATAAGGTGAGTGAGTTCAATGATCCATACGTGGATGAATGTGAATATGAATGGCCATGTGTTGGCATGAGGATGGGTACGATGGCAGTGTTGTAGCATGCCAATCTTACGCCAGACTATGTGACTTCAGTGTCAAACCATATCGGTCCAGTACCTATCATTTCCTTCCTTGTACTACCACATGTTTTCCGCAAGGAATATGGTTTAGTAAGTTGCAAACCACTTTCATGGTACACACCAAAGAGGAGAGGCCGTGATGATGGTTCCATGGCCCTGGATTAAAGCCAGTCATCCGGTCAGGGGGCATGGGTGTTTCCGGTTGGGACCGAGAGGGGGGCACCCCTTAGAGCGCGCGTATATAAATTTGATCCCATGCTATTCGAGATTGTGATCTCCCCGTCTCAAAAGTTTTTCTTGGACGATGACTAGGGTGATTCCTAGCATCGAGAGGTAGGATGGGTGTGTACCGGTTAGCTGTGTTTTCTTCCGAAATACCGTAAACGGAACTAGTCCTTCGTGACTACGGAAATCCGTTGACTGTGGGAAAAATTTTGTACAAACTCTGCAGAGTCATATATTCCTCCAAATCATCTCTTCCATGTCAAGTTTCGTTCCATCTTATCCTAATAAATTGTCAGCTTTGATGACAGAGACTCAGGTGAATCACATGAGTGCTAAGTCCGATTGAATGATTATCCCTATGGATGGACTAACCCGTTTATTCTCATGGATTGAATGTTTATTATGAGTATTGTTTACTGGCATTTCTTTTAAAGCCCTTTCTGCGATGTTGCTCAGACGTCCGACTGTGGCATTTCTTTTAAAGCCCTTTCTGCGATGTCGCTCAGACGTCCGACTGTGGCATTTCTTTTAAAGTCCTTTCTACGATGTCGCTCAGACGTCCGACTGTGACATTTCTTTTAAAGCCCTTTCTGCGATGTCGCTCAGACGTCCGACCGTGGCATTTCTTTTAAAAGCCCTTGATGTGGTGTCGCTAAGATGCCCGACTGTGGCATCATTTTTCCTTATTCTTATTTGTTCACCTTTCGAGGCGTCGCTTTAGACACCCGATCGGTCCTTATTTATGTTCTGTGGAATTTCAGGCGGACTACCGCCGTTTTCCCTTTTTACTTACCCGTTATGCCAATTTTATTTATTGTGCATTAAGGAATTAATCATGTTGCATCCATGCATGCATTTGTTATATCTTACGTCCGAACTGTCTTGCGAGTACTTTCAAAGTACTCACTGGCTTGTTGATTTGGCTAGATGCTGACGAAGGCGATCTCATGGATGAAGAGTTCGATAGCGAGTCCGACACTTAGAGGAGTCCCAGTCAGTCTCGTGCGACCCTGGATTTGGCCACTGTTTTATACCCGCTTCCGCTACCAAATAAAATTATCGAGCCTCACCCCGACGTTCGATGAAATGATACTCTTAGAGTCTTGTATTTCCCTTCCCGCTATGTTTTTCCACCACCAGCCTATCCTTGAGTCAGTAGTATGTCTCCACACCGCTGTGTTCTTTCCGCCATTATGTATGATTATTGGCGTGCTTGTAATAATTTGGTTGAGCAGTCGCAGTTCAACCCTGTAATATATTTTATGCTACTGGCTTATTGTATCAAGAAATTGTCTACCAGTGAGGAGGATTTCTCTCATACTGGACTCAAAAGACTGGTTTATCAACAAATATTTTTATTGGAAAACCGGTCGTGACAAGCTTGGTACCAGAGCCAGGCTGACTGTAGGAAGCCACTAGGTGCGATCGCTAATTGGTTATTAGCCTGATAGAGCTAATTTATATTGTTGCAATGGTAGTCATTTTCTGTCAGTCAGCATAAATTTATGATCTGACCCTGCAAAATTTTGCCTACTTTTGTAGATGGCCGACGTCAGCTGCGAGTCTCAGACCTTCGCCAACGTGCCCGATGGGTTCGTCAAGCTTCTTTCTTCCATCGTTCAGGTCGCGATGGGGCCATCCGTGCGCCCAGTCTTCACACTCTACCAGCACCGAGTCAACGACAGTCTGACCATGCACCAGGCCACGGTGCAGTTCAGGGGAGGGCGTGGTGAGTTACGCCGCTTCCGGTTTGTGGGAAGAGCCATGCCTACGGAGAGGCATGCTATGCAGATGGCAGCCCGCGAGGCGATAGCTCGTCTCAGGGATGTTCTTCCCGTGATGAAGACTCGTCGTTACCGTTATCTTCCGTGCCATGTGCCTTACACCTGTCACTACGCATACTCCTGCCCCAGAGGAGAACGAGACGAGGCTTTTGAGATGCTCATTGAGTATCTCCGGGCCCTGGAGGCAGCCTTCGACAACCTGGTGGACGACTTCGTAGCTACCCGCATGGACTCTGTCCATGGCTGTGCTGCCAACAGGAGGGAGCTCCTACCCATCGCTCCGCCACCGACTTTTGTCTCGTCATCAGCATCTTTTACGCCTACTCGTCGCCTGCCTTCTACCGAAGAATTTAACCAAGTCATTGCACCCACTCCAGCGCGCACTACACCAACCTTCGCGCCCACTCCTGTATGTGTTGCTCCGCCCCTGGCAACCGCTCCGCCCGCTCTGCGCAACACTACACGTATGGAGCCCATTAGCGAGGAGGAAGTCGAGTCCCCAACCACGCTACGCCTCGCCCTCGGCAGGGCAAGGGAGATCGTCAACATCTTTGCCTGAGTACGCTTAGCTGCCATGTATTGTACCGCTTTGTAAGATATGTGCATAGGTTGTGAGAAGTAGCCTGTTTGCGCATCACGTAGGATCTGGAGAAGTGCACTAGCCTTAATAACATGTCAGGATTAGGTACGCATATCCTGAGTGACGTATTGTATAATTACCGCCCGCGTGTAAGATATGTAATGAGCAGTCCTTCTCCGTGCGCAAGTCGATTTGTTTTTCTTAAGTAAGCTGAGTTATTTAATTCTATTTGCCAGCTTTATGCATTTTATGGATTTGTTTTTGTGACTCTTTCCGCTTTTCTTATGGGTTTACAAAATATATCCCCAGAGTGAAAAAAATGTCTCATCCTTGGACTCGCTCCATGCCAATTCCATCAGAGGAAAATTATGATGCACAACCCAGCAACGAGTTCACTCAGGGACAGTCAAGCCAACCGGGAAATGAATCGGCACTATCACAAATGTGCCGCCTTTATGAACAGAGTCAGCAACACCAACGTGAAATAATGAACCAAGTCATCAACATGGGAAATCACCATGGACAGTATCAGCAACATTCCAAGTTATCTGAGCTACAGAAGACACGTCCTCAAACATTTTCTCACACTAACAAGCCTCTTGAAGCCGAGGACTGGCTTCGAGATATGGAGAGGAAATTAATTATTGTAAAGTGCTCAGATCTAGAGAAAGTACTATATGCTCCACACTATCTCACAGGAGCAGCCGCATCGTGGTGGGAGAATTTTCTGCACATGCATCCCAACGAAAATGACATAACCTGGGATGATTTCAAGGAAGGTTTCCGTGGTGCACATATTCCTAAGAGTATTATGAAAATCAAGAAGAGAGAATTTGATGACCTCAAACAAAGGAACATGACAGTGTCAGATTACAACAGTCAATTTACCCTATTATCCCGCTACGCCAATGAGGAGCGTATGACTGAAATCAGGAAGATGGAGAAATTCCTTGACGGTCTGGCGCCCGCACTTAAATGCCAACTGGTCGTGCACACTTTTCCTGATTTTAAAACGCTGGTGGACAAGGCCATTACTCTGGAAAATGAGAGACGCAGTCTGGAAGATATCCGCAAGCGAAAAAGGGACCAGACTAATCACACTCGCAATCACCGAAGCAAGATAGATTTTAAAAATGGTGGGACACCCAAATTCTCATCCAATGTCTCACGCCCAATCAAGAATTTTCATGCAAGGGACAAGGAATTCACCTATCGCCCCGGCGTTACTTGTTACGCTTGTGGAGAAGAAGGGCATTATGCCAAACAGTGCCCCAAGCCAAGGAATTCAACCCCAAAGCCGAACAACGGCGGCAATAATTCAGCGCCCAAACGAAACAATTTCAATCCCAACAATAAACACAGGAAGGGTCATCTGAACCACGTAACCAAAGAGGAGGCACAAAATGCTTCGGATATCGTACTCGGTACGTTTCCTGTCAACACAATACCTGCAATGGTTTTGTTTGATTCTGGAGCTTCTCACTCTTTCATCTCAAAAAGTTTTGCTTTGCAAAATAATTTTTCGATGCTTCCTTTGGAGAAATCCATAATAATCAAGTCCCCCGAGATTCAGCAAGTTTCTCAGAATTACTGTCAGAATGTGGTCATTGAGTTTGAAGAATTGGAGTTTTACGCAAATCTTATTGTATTGGAAAATAAAGGACTGGATGTCATCCTAGGGATGGATTGGCTAACCACCAATAAAGGTTTTATAGACTGTTTCAACAGGACCGTGATTCTCACACACCACCAAGGGAAGACAATAAGAGTATCAGCCAAGGAGGGAAAAAGACCCCGGTAACCGAGATTAAATAAGGTGGACGTTTCTGAGCTAAACAAGGTTCCAGTAGTGTGTGAATTTCCAGATGTATTCCCTGAAGAGCTGCCAGGCATGCCACCAGATCGAGAAATAGAATTCTGCATTGAGCTAGCACCAGGAACCACCCCCATATACAAGAAACCATACAGAATGGCACCATCCGAGTTGATCGAATTGAAGAAGCAAATAAAGGAATTACTGGATAAAGGATACATTCGGGCCAGCTCCTCACCTTGGGGATCACCAATTTTATTTGCCAAGAAGAAGGACGGAACACTGAGATTGTGTATCGACTATCGAGCACTTAACATGGTCACAGTCAAAAACAAATACCCGATGCCAAGGATAAAGATTTGTTTGATCAACTTGCTCAGGCCAAGGTATTCTCAAAAATTGACTTAAGGTCAGGATACCATCAATTGAAGGTACGAACGGAATATATCCCCAAAACAGCCTTCACCTCCAGATATGGACTGTACGAGTTCACAGTGATGCCATTTGGGTTAACTAACGCCCCGGCATATTTTGTTCACCTCATGAACAAAGTATTTATGAAGTTTATGGACAAATTCGTCGTAGTATTCATCGACGATATTCTGGTATACTCCAAAACACCAGAAGAGCACGCAGAACATCTCAGGATTGTACTAGGAGAGCTAAGAAAACACCAATTGTATGCCAAGTTCAGCAAGTGCGAATTTTGGCTAAGACAAGTAGGTTTTCTAGGCCACGTGCTGACTCAAGACGGAATAGCAGTGGACCCAGAGAAGGTCAAGGCCGTACTTGACTGGAAGTCACCAGCCAGCGTAACGGACATACGAAGTTTCTTGGGAATGGCAGGATATTACCGCAGATTTATTGAAGGATTTTCCACCATATCCAAGCCTATGACACAGTTACTCAAGAAAGATAAGAAGTTTGAATGGACAGAAGCCTGCGAGAAAAGTTTCCAAGAGCTAAAACGGAAATTAACAACAGCACCAGTATTAATTGTACCCGATATACACAAGAATTTTGAAGTATTTTGTGACGCATCCAGAAAGGGTCTCGGATGCGTGTTGATGCAAGAAGGCAAGGTCGTCGCCTACGCTTCAAGGCAACTTCGCAAACACAAGGAAAATTATCCCACTCATGATTTAGAAATGGCAGCAGTTATTCATGCACTCAAGGAATGGAGGCATTTTCTACTTGGGAATCGATGTGAGATATATACGGATCACAAAAGCCTCAAATACATTTTTACGCAGCCAGAACTAAATTTACAGCAACGCCGCTGATATATACGGAGGGCTTCTACATCCACGCTAGAGACTCTCCGATGAACTGTGAGTAGTTTACCACAGAACTTCGGGTCCATAGTTATTAGCTGGATGGCTTCTTCTCTCTCTTTGAATCTAAATACAATGTTCTCCCCGATCTTCTTTGAGATCTATTCGATGTAACTCTTTTTGCATTGTGTTTGTCGAGATCCGATGAATTGTGGGTTTATGATCAAGTTTATCGATGAGAAATATTTGAATCTCCTATGAATTCTTTTATGTATGATTGGTTATCTTTGCAAGTCTCTTCGAATTATCAGTTTGGTTTGGCCTACTAGATTGATCTTTCTTGCAATGGGAGAAGGGCTTAGCTTTGGGTTCAATCTTGCGGTGTCCTTTGCCAGTGATAGCAGGGGCAGCAAGGCACGTATTGTATTGTTGCCATCGAGGATAAAAAAATGGGGTTTATATCATATTGCTTGAGTTTATCCCTCTACATCATTTCATCTTGCCTAATATGTTACTCTGTTCTTATGAACTTAATACTCTAGATGCATGCTGGATAGCGGTCGATGTGTGGAGTAATAGTAGTAGATGCATAATCGTTTCGATCTACTTGTCGCGGACGTGATGCCTATATACATGATCATGCCTAGATATTCTCATAACTATGCACTTCTGTATCAATTGCTTGACAGTAATTTGTTCACCCACCGTAATACTTATGCTATCTTGAGAGAAGCCACTAGTGAAACCTATGGTCCCCGGGTCTATTTTACATCATATAAGTTTCCGATCTACTTTATTTTGCAATCTTTACTTTCCAATCTATATCATAAAAATACCAAAAATATTTATCTTATTATTATCTCTATCACATTTTACTTTTGCAAGTGGCCGTGAAGGGATTGACAATCCCTTTATTGCGTTTGTTGTGAGGTTCTTATTTTTTTGTGTAGGTACGAGGGACTTGTATGCAGCCTCCTACTGGATTGATACCTTGGTTCTCAAAACCGAGGGAAATATTTACGCTACTTTGCTGCATCACCCTTTCCTCTTCAAGGGAAAACCAACACAGTGCTCAAGAGGTAGCAAGAAGGATTTTTGGCGCCGTTGCCGGGGAGGACTTTGGTCAAGTGAAGACATACCAAGTACCCATCACAAACTCTATCCCTCGCATTACATTATTTGCCATTTGCCTCTCATTTTCCCCTCCCCCACTTCACCATTGTCGTTTTATTCGCCCTTCTTCTATTCGTCTTTTCGTTCGCTTTGATGTCTTACTTGGCTCGTTTGCTCGTTTGGTTGGAATAGTTGTTTATTTATTGCTAAACGGAGAACCTAAGGTCTATGGATGCTCATCCACTTGCCAATCTTTTTAAGAGATCCAATTATGATGAACCAATTTCTAGTGATTTGAGTGCACTAGATTATCATTATGAGGTTTTGCTTGAAATTCGTGAATCTGAAAATTGTGATGAAGAAATTTATGAAGATATTCTCAATAGCCCCTTGAATAAAAAGCATGATTGCAATGATTTTACTATAAATTCTCTTGATGTCAATTGTGCTAATAATATGCAAAACCCTAAGCTTAGGGATGCTAATTTTGCTATGTCTACTACTTGTTCCTATGATCATGATTGGGGCGATTCTTCTTATGATCTTGAAATTTATTTAAGCTCCATGATGAATATGAAATTGATAATAGTGTCTGAAATAATATTGAAAGTGGGTTTGTAAGAGTGTCAACTTTAGATCCCAGATATTTGGAGAATGTTCAATCTTATGGTATTTTTGATAAAAGTGGGTTTGGAGAGGTGATCACTTTAGTTAATGATAATCCCACTATTTGGGAAGAGTGTCAACTTCGCATGCATGTGGATCGTGTTGAGAATATGTTATGTGATAGCTATTTTGTTGAATTTGCCTATGATCCTACATGTAATTATTATGAGAGAGGAAAATATGGTCGTAGAAATTTTTATCTTACTAAATTACCTCTCGTCATGTTGAGATTGCAATCGTCTCTTTCTTCTTCCTTGCATATGCTAGTTTTTGCTTGCCTTGCAAATTAGTTTGCTTATAATACGCCTACGCATAGGAAGTATGTTAGACTTAGATGTGTTTGTCACGTGTTTCATGATGCTTTCTTTGCGTTTCAATTCTTGTCTTTCATGTGAGCATAATTAAAATTATCAATGCTTAGCTAAAAGGCTTTAAAGAAAAGCGCTTGTTGGGAGACAACCCAATATTTGTCCTTGCTTTTATTGAATAAATAATTCATCTAGATTCTTTTTATATGTGTTTTTATGTTTTATCTCATGTTTGTGCCAAGTAGAACCCGTAGGATAACCTACGGTGTTAGTTAATTTGATCTTGCTAAAAAACAGAAACTTTTGCACGCACGAGAATAAGTTTAGTAAATCACAGAAACGTGATTTTTAGTTTATTATTTTTGCAGTAGATTGATAGACAAATTTCCTAGTACTTCCAATTTGGTAGTATATTTAGAATTCCACAAGTATTCGAAAGTTATAGATTACTACAGACTGTTCTGTTTTTGATAGATTCTATTTTTCATGTGTTGTTTGCTTATTTTGATGAATCTATGGCTAGTATCAGGGGGTATGAACCATAGAGAAGTTGGAATACAGTAGTTTTAACACCAATATAAATAAATAATGAGTTCATTACAGTACCTTAAAGTGGTGGTTTGCTTTCTTGCACTAACGGAACACATGAGATTTTATGTTGAGTTTTGTGTTGTGAAGTTTTCCAGTTTTGGGTAAAGATTTGATGGATTATGGAACAAGGAGTGGCAAGAGCTTAAGCTTGGGGATGCCCAAGGCACCCCAAGGTAAAATTCAAGGACAACCAAAAGTCTAAGCTTGGGGATGCCCCAGAAGGCATCCCTACTTTCGTCTTCGTCTATCGGTAACTTTACTTGGAGCTATATTTGTATTCACTACATGATATGTGTTTTGCTTGGAGCATCTTGTATGATTTGATCTTTGCTTTTTAGTTTAACACAATCATCCTTGCTGTACACACCTTTTGGGAGAGACACACATGAATCGGAATTTATTAGAATACTCTATGTGCTTCACTTATATCTTTTGAGCTAGATAATTTTGCTCTAGTGCTTCACTTATATCTTTTTATAGCACGGCGGTGGTTTTACTCTGGTGAAATTATGGATCACTAATGCTTTAGTTATATTATTTTGAGAATCTTTTAGAACTGCATGGTATTTGCTTTGGCTATAAAAATAGTCCTAATATGATGGGCATCCAAGTTGGGTATAATAAAACTATCATATAGAGTTCATTGAATACTATGATAAATTTGATACTTTATAATTGTTTTGAGATATAAAGGTGGTAATGTTAGATTCATGCTAGTTGGGTAATTATGAAATTGAGATATACTTGTGTTGAAGTTGGCAAGTCACGTAGCATGCACGTATGGTAAAAGTTGTGTGACAAATTTGTAGCATGGGGTGCTCTTTGATTGCCTTCCTTATGCGTGGAGGTCGGGATCGCGCGATGGTTAATTCCTACCAACCCTTCCCCTAGGAGCATGCGTAGTAGTACTTTGCTTTGAGGGATAATAAACTTTTGCAATAAGTATATGAGTTCATTATGACTAATGTGAGTCCATGGATTATATGCACTCTTACCCTTCCATCATTGCTAGCCTCTACGGTACCGTGCATTGCCCTTACTCACCTTGAGAGTTGGTGCAAACTTCGTCGGTGCATCCAAACCCCGTGATACGATACACTCTATCACACATAAACCTCCTTATATATTCCTCAAAACAGCCACCATACCTACCTATTATAGTATTTCCATAGCCATTCCGAGATATATTGCCATGCAACTTTCCACCGTTCAGTTTATTATGACACGTTCCATCATTGTCATATTGCTTTTGCATGATCATGTAGTTGACATTGTATTTGTGGCAAAGCCACCTTTATAATTCTTTCATACATGTCACTCTTGATTCATTGCATATCCCGGTACACCGCCGGAGGCATTCACATAGATTCATATTTTGTTCTAAGCACTGAGTTGTAATTCTTGAGTTGTAAATAAATGGAAGTCTGATGATCTTCATTATTAGAGCATTGTCCCGAGTGAGGAAAGGATGATGGAGACTATGATTCCCCCACAAGTCGGGATGAGACTCCAGACTTTATGAAAAATAAAAGAGGCCAAAGAAGCCCAAATAAAAAAACGCCAAAGAAGCCCAAAATGAGACAAAAAGAGAGAAGGGACAATGTTACTATCCTTTTACCACACTTGTGCTTCAAAGTAGCACCATGATCTTCATGATAGAGAGCCTCCTATGTTGTCACTTTCATATACTAGTGGGAATTTTTTATTATAGAACTTGGCTTGTATATTCCAATGACGGGCTTCCTCAAAATTGCCCTAGGTCTTCGTGAGCAAGCAAGCTGGATGCACACCCACTTAGTTTCTTTTGTTGAGCTTTCATACATTTATAGCTCTAGTGCATCCGTTGCATGGTAATCCCTACTCCTCGCATTGACATCAATTGATGGGCATCTCCATAGCCCATTGATTAGCCGCGTCAATGTGAGACTTTCTCCTTTTTTGTCTTCTCCACACAACCTCCATCATCATATTCTCTTCCACCCATAGTGTTATATCCATGGCTTACGCTCATGTATTGCGTGAAAGTTGAAAAAGCTGAAATGCGTTAAAAAGTATGAACCAATTGCCTGGCTGAAACCGGGGTTGTGCATGATGGGAGTATTTTGTGTGACGAAAATGAAGCATGGCCTAACTATATGATTTTCTAGGGACAAGCTTTCTTTGGCTATGTTATTTTGATAAGACATGATTACTTGTTAGTATGCTTGAAATATTACTATTTTTATGTTAATATGAACTTTTATTTTGAATCATTTGGATCTGAACATTCATGCCACAATAAAGAAAATTAAATTGAGAAGTATGCTAGGTAGCATTCCACATCAAATATTCTGTTTTTATCATTTACCTACTAGAGGACAAGCAGGAATTAAGCTTGGGGATGCTTGATACGTCTCCAACGTATCTATATTTTTTGATTGTTCCATGCTATTATATTACCTATTTTGGATGTTTGTGGGCTTTACTATACACTTCTATATTATTTTTGGGACTAACCTATTAACCGGAGGCCCAACCCAAATTGTTGTTTTTTGCCTATTTCAGTGTTTCGCGGAAAAGGAATATCAAACGGAGTCCAAACGGAATGAAACCTTCGGGGGAGTTATTTTTGGAACAAACACAATCCAGGAGAGTTGGCGTGGACGTCAAGAAGTAAACAAGGTGGCCACGAGGCAGGGAAGAACCTGTCACATCCCTAGTCTGGTATGACTTAGACTAGCTAGCCATTTGTGCATCATATTTAAATTTCATTTAAATTTGAAATGAGGATTGGTGGAACCCTCAGAATCATTTTTGAAAATGACCCAAATAAAAATTTCTCCAAAAGGGTCCAAGAAAATGCTCATGTTGCCCTCTGAAAATATTGGACAGAGATAAAAATCAAACCAATATTTTTAGGAGCTCATGGATATTTAATTTTGGCCATTTGGATTAATCCGATAATTATTTGCTTTGGATATATATTGTTATATATATGAAATATGGTCCAAAAATTATGCCATTTATAAAGGAGCTCTGGAATAATATATCTAGCTCCTGCAAAAAATTGGCATAAGGTAATTAAATGATTTAATATTTTAATTAAATCAAAACAAATGTCAGAAAAAAAATAGAAAACAAAAATAAAGAGGAGAAACCTTACCTGGGCTTCTGCCTGGCGCCTCTGGCCCAGCAGCAGCAGGCCGGCCTAGCCAGTAGGCGGCCCAGCCCGCCCCCTCCTCTGTCGTCTTCGTCCACGACAGAGGGAGGGGAGCGTGCCCGGCGCGCGCGCGCGCCACCGCGCCACACCACCAGCTCGCCTGCCTGCCTGCCCTGCCAGCGCGACGCCGCGTTGCTTCTTCTCGGTGCCGCCCCGATCCCCAGGCCTCACCCCCCTCTCTCCCGTGTTTTTCCCCTTCTGCCTCGCTCTCTCTCTCTCGTGTCCGAACGCGTCGGTCGCCGCCGTTCGCCATAGCCGCTGCCACCGGCCTCCCCTCGCCTCCCCGACACGCGCAGGAGCTCCGCCCCCTCGCCCTGAAGCTCTCCGTCAAGCCACAAGACGCCGGACGCCCTGTGGAGCCGCCTTCGCCATCGTCTTCCTCCTCGGGCCCCGACCACCATCGCCGTCGATTCGCCGTTTCCAGTGCGTCCCCGAGCCCGCTTCGACGCCCGCTGCAACCGCGGTGAGCTCCGCCACCGTTCCCCTCTCTTCTCCCCCTCGTTCCCGCGCCGTAGCGCCGTTCCCCACCACGGCCGGAGCCTCTCGCCGCCGTCCATGTCGCCATCGCCGTCTCGGCCCGCCTCCGCCCAAACCGAGCATCTCTTCGCGCTCCCAGTGCCACGAGGGTGCCGCCGAGCCCCTCAGGTGGCCTCCCCGTGCCCCGCAGCCCGTTCCCGCTTGAAGCCGAGCTCCGGCCGCCGCCGCGAGCTTTGCTGCCGCGAGCTCCGGCGCCCCCGCAGCCCACCACCAGCTCCCCTGGTTGCGGACGACGACGGGCTACGCCCCGGTGGTCTTCGCGCGACCAAATGCCGCTTGTAGCGCATGTCCGGCGAGTCGCCGCCGCGCTATTGGTCGCCGCCGGCCAGAACTCCGGCTGGCTGACGTGGCTTTGTTAATTAGGCACTAATCCCCACCTACTGACGCTGACCAGTGGGCCCCAGGGCTTAGTTAAAGCTAATCAGCCAGGTTTGACTCGGGGTTAACCCCAGTGTCACTGACGTGTGGACCCCACACGTCAGGTTTGACCTTGGACAGCCGCGTTGACCCGCTGATGTAGTGATGACGTCATGCTGGCGCAATAATATGATTTCTGGATTTAAATTTAATCAGAAAATTCCAGAAATTGTTTTAAACTTCAAAAATTCATAACAATTCAACCGTAGCTCAGATTAAAATAATTTATATATGAAAAATTATCAGAAAAATGCAATCTTTCCATCTGTACTAGTTTCATGCATGACAAACCAACTTATACATGCTGAAGATGAGAAAACACATTATGGCATATATAGGAGCTTAATTTGGAGATGCATTTGAACCTTTGGTTCAAATGGACTTCAAACCAAATGATTTCTAGTTGCATTAGCTCAAACAGCATCACCTCTACATGCCATGTTCATACATCATATTGTTGCATATGATTGTGTTTTGATTGCCGACACTGTTCCTTCTCGATAGGTCCTGCTCCGGAGTCTGTTCCAGAGTGCCTATCTATGAAGCAGTGCCTTCCTTGCTGATCTACCAGGCAAGCAAACCCCCTTGTTCATTTCGATAAAACCCTACTCCCTTGCTCCTGCTCTCAGTTATTGCATTAGGACAACAACGGTTCATCTGCTACTTTGTGCTGCGGTAGTTGAACCCATTCCTCTGCATGACCTTTCATTGCCACAGTAAATAGTTGAAACCCACTAGCATGTGTAGGAGTTGATTGAAGCCACTGATGTGTTCCTACCATGCTATGCCTGCTATTGCTTAGATTTGTGTCAGGTCTGATTCATTGGGAATGAATTGGAGTGTCACGATATGTTCTGATGCTGAGAGTGATGTGTGTGTGAACACGATTTGGTAAAGGTAGCGGTGAGAGGCCATGTAGGAGTACATGGTGGGTTGTCTCACTGGAACCGTCCTTAAGCACTGAGTTCTATGTATGTTGTCCAATGACCCGATACTACCACACATTGGGTTCCGGTAACTCGACCCCTCTCGACTTATTAACCAACTTGGTCTCTGTCCAGGAGTCGCAACTAGTTTCTGGTGTTTGTAGGTAGTGCTATTTTTCTACCAAGTGGCACCCGGCAGGGTGGGCTTGGGACAGACTAGGCACACGTGGCCTGGTGTACCGAGTGGCACCCGGATGGTGGGCTCGGGAACCCTGTACACATCGTTTGGGGCCGTAAGCGACACCCCGGCCGGATCTCCTTGCGGATGGAACCCGAATAGGCGATAAACCTGGACTAGAGTCTTGTGTGGTTAGTCAGGTCGTGGCCGACACCCTCGCCAGGCTTCCGCTTGAAGGTTGCCGAGATACATGACGTGTACATGGCGGTAAGTGGCGAGAGCGTGTGTGAAGAAGTACACCCCTGCAGGGTTAACATGATCTACTCGAATAGCCGGGTCCGCGGTTATGGACTTCTTGGATGCTTACATGGTACATAGACAACTTGAAGTGGATACTCTAAAATGCTCAAGACATGTGTGAGTGCTATGGATGGCCTTCTCGTAGGGAGACGGGGATGAATCCATAGTAGTGTATTGTATGGTGATTAGTGGACTCGTGTACGTTGTCTCACCTCCAGAGTTTCTGGTAGTCGTAGAACAGGATAGCCACAGAGTCAAAGCTGGCTTGCTGCAACTAAACCCCACATTACCCTCTTGATACAAATGCATGTATGATAGGATTTGATGTAAGTCTTGCTGAGTACCTTTGTACTCATGTTGCTTTATTTATGTTTTTGCAGCAGAGACTTCGGTCTACTAGGGTTCTCATGGACTTCGACTAGTAGCTAGTACCTCAGCTACGATCTTGATCGGATGTTGTAGATAGTCAGGCTCTTCAGCCTTTTTCATTTGTAGATGTCTGTACCCAGACATATAATGCTTCCGCTTGTTGCTTGTATGCTCTGTATGATGGGTTTTGTGACCCCTGTTTGCAATAAAGGCTATGATGGCTCTTTTGAGCCTTTATCTATATGATTGTTAAGTTATGCTGTGATGCCATGTTGTACAGCACATACTTGCATGTTATGCGTACGTGTAATGTGTATTGCTATGTGTGGGATCTGACTATCTAGTTGTTTATTCTTAGTAGCCTCTCTTATCGGGAAATGTCTCCTAGTGCTTCCACTGAGCCCTGGTAGCTTGCTACTGCTCCGGAACACTTAGGCAGGCCAGCATGTGTCCTTCTTCGATCCTGTGTCTGTCCCTTCGTGGAAATGTCACGCGGTGAATACCGGAGTCCTGCTAGCCCGCTACAGCCCGGTTCACCGGAGTCCTGTTAGCCCAGTGCTACAGCCTGGATTCACTCGTTGATGACCGACACGTTCGATGCTGGGTCATGGATGCCTGTCCCTGTAAGTTAGTGCCACTTTGGGTTTACGACTAGCCATGTCAGCCCGGGCTCTTTATCATATGGATGCTAGCGACACCATCATATACGTGTGCCAAAATGCGCAAACGGTCCCGGGCAAAGGTAAGGCGACACCCGTGGGGATACCGTGCGTGAGGCCGCAAAGTGATATGAGGTGTTACATGCTAGATCGATGTGGCATTGAGTCGGGGTCCTGACAGCGCTGGTATCAGAGACTGACTGCCTGTAGGATTACCAAGCCAAACCGGTCGAAGTTGAGTCTAGAAAATCTTTAGTTATGTAAGGGAATTGATTGTGGGTTGGAACGTAAGGCTCTTTTTACTCCTTATACCTCATGACCTTCTGATCTGAGTCGTCCTATCTTTCCGACGGGATTAAGGAACTAGGCTTCTCTTCCGTCTATCAGGATCACGTGTTACTACTCCGTAGTCCCATAGGATTGGTTGATCAGAGCCATACCCCAGTTTTCGAGTACTTCCGGTGTAGTCTGTTTAGTACTATCTCAGAACCTTGAGTGATGATGATGAGTATGTTACCACCCCATTTTTAGTAGGATGTCTCATTCTGAGCATTTTACTGCCGTTATGCTGCCGGAATTTCCCTAGGAGTTCGAGAGATACTAATTCCTTGTCCTACATTCTACAGTCCATAGTTGATGCTGACTCCGTCCTTGGTTCGTCTCTCAGGATGTCATCAGCTAAGCGAAGTTCCGTTGCTCGTAGCCAGAACCACGGAGATGGTAGGGATGAGGATCCTCCCGACCAGCCTTCGTTGACAGAGTTCATGCTAGAGATGGAGAGGAACAAGCATGAGTCTAACCGTTTGTTGGCACGTATCGAGGAGAACACCGCACATCAGTCCAATAAGTCTGCGACCATTCGTGACTTCATTCGCTTGCACCCACCTACCTTTCATCATTCCATCGAGCCACTCGATGCAGATGACTGGCTCCGTAGCATCACTCATAAGCTGCTTTCCGCGAGCGTAGCTGAAGATGACAAGGTCACTTATGCCACATACCACCTGGAAGGTCCTGCTAGTCTTTGGTGGCAGAACTATGAGGCTTTGCTTCCAGCTGGCCAGATTCCTACCTGGAAGGATTTCACTAAGGGTTTTCGCGAGCATCACATTCCCCAGGCCCTCATCGATCGCAAGAGAGAAGAGTTCTGTAGTCTCACCCAGAATAAGATGGCTGTTGATGCTTACAGCAGAGAGTTCGAGAACCTCGCCCGTTATGCCACAGAAGAAGTGTCCACGGACGCCAAGAAGCAGGCTAGGTTCCGAAAGGGTCTCAACCCCAAGTTGCGCTGTGATCTCCACCTGCATCATTGTGATACATTCCAAGCCCTTGTGAACAAGGCCATCAATGCAGAGACAACTCAGCTCACTTACGAGGAGTCTCGTAAGCACACCCGTAATTTGGGATCTTCCTCTGGCTCTAGTTCCCAGAAGCGCCGGATTTGGGTTCCAAACTCCGCTCTTCCTTCCGGATATACACCGAGGCCATTCCATGTGGTGTCTTCCCTAGCTCAGTCATATGTTCCACCCAGGCCTACTGGTAGACCGCTTGTCAGTGCGGGTCCACGTCCAACCTCAGGGACTTGCTTCACATGCGGGAAGCCAGGACACTATGCACGTGATTGCTCTCAGACTAGTTATGCTCCACCCCAGCCCGAGAAGACTGTTGGCTGTATTAAGCCATCACGCAAGATGATCAGTGTCAAGTCAGTTCCCACTGAACGTGGACGTGTGCATCACGTCTTAGCTAAAGACGCTCATGATGATCCAGATGTCGTTCTTGGTACACTCCTTGTCAATTGTCACCCAGCATCAGTTCTATTTGATACTGGAGCATCTCACTCTTTCATTTCTGAAGGCTATGCTCGTTTGCACGACATGTCATTTTGCGATATGCCAACTTCGCTTGAAATCCAAACCCCAGGGTCTAGATGGCAGACCACCAGAATCAGCCATGGTAACGAAATCCTTGTTGATAGACTTGTATTCCTTGCATCACTTGTAGCCCTCAAGTCCTCAGATATTAACATCATTTTGGGTATGGACTGGATGACAGCTCATCATGCCAAGATTGATTGTTACACAAGATCTATTCAGCTTACACACCCATCTGGCAAGATAGTCACCGTCTCCACTAGAGTTGCAAAGCGTCAGCTCTATTCTCTTAATGCCAGCCCTCTTCCAGACCTTGAAGATATCCCGGTAGTCCGTGACTTTCTGGATGTCTTTCCAGAGGAACTGCCAGGTGTTCCACCTGACAGAGATGTAGAGTTCGTCATAGATCTTATCCCAGGAACAGCTCCAATCTCCCGGAGACCTTACAAGATGGCACCCTTAGAACTAGCCGAGCTTAAGAAACAACTTGATGAGTCCTTGCAAAAGGGTTTCATCCGTCCTAGTTCTTCTCCTTGGGCTTGCCCCGTCCTCTTTGTTAAGAAGAAAGACGGTACGGACCGGATGGTTGTAGATTATCGTCCCGTTAATTTGGTCACGATAAAGAACAAGTATCCGCTCCCCAGGATCAATGACCTGTATGATCAGCTCGCTGGATCCTCAGTCTTCTCCAAGATGGATTTGAGGTTAGGATAGCACCAAATCAAAATCAGAAACGGGGACATTCCCAAGACAGCTTTTGTCACTCGTTATGGCCAGTACGAGTACACCGTCATGTCCTTTGGTCTAACTAACGCTCCAGCTACATTCTCCCGCCTGATGAACTCGATCTTCATGGAGTACTTAGATAAGTTCGTCGTGGTTTACCTCGATGACATTCTTATTTACTCGAAGAACGAGGAAGAGCATGCCGAACATCTTAGACTTGTTTTAGAAAAACTCAGAGAGCACCGCCTTTATGCCAAGTTCTCCAAGTGTGAATTTTGGTTGCCAGAAGTGACCTACCTAGGCCACGTAATCTCTGGTAAGGGCATTGCTGTCAATCCCGAGAGAGTTCAGGCTGTTCTCGATTGGACTCCACCTGAAACCGTTAAACAAGTTAGGAGTTTCCTTGGGCTAGCCAGTTATTGTCGCCGCTTTGTTGAAAACTTCTCCAAAGTAGCCAAACCCCTCACGGAACTTCTCAAGAAAGATAAAAAGTTCGAGTGGTCCCCACAGTGTGAGTACAGTTTTTAGGAACTGAAAAGGCGCCTGACTTCTGCTCCCATACTTGTGCCACCGGATTTCACTAAAGACTTTATTATCTACTGCGACGCCTCACGACAGGGACTAGGTTGCATTCTTATGCAGGATCGTCATGTGATTGCCTATGCATCTCGACAGTTGCATCCACATGAGGAGAATTATCCTACACATGATCTAGAGCTTGCAGCCGTAGTCTATGCACTCAAGACCTGGCGACATTACCTTCTTGGTAAACGTTGCGAGATCTACACCGATCACCAGAGTCTCAAGTATATCTTCACCCAACCGGATCTGAACCTTAGGAAAAGACGTTGGTTGGAGTTGATCACAGATTATGATCTAGGGATTACCTACACCACAGGCAAAGCCAATGTCATGGCTGATGCTCTAAGCCGTAAATCTTATTGCAACAATCTCATGTTGCAGCAAGGCCAACCACTTCTCCATGAGGAATTCTGTAAGCTTAATCTTCACATAGCTCCTCGCGGATTTCTTTCTACCTTGGTGGCGAAACCTACCCTTGTGGACCTTATCATAGAAGCCCAGAAGCATGATACGGGGATTACCCGGATCAAGAGAAACATTAAGAAGGGAGTTGGTGGATGTTTCTCTATGGATGATCGTGGTGTTGTTTTCTTTGAGAATCGCTTGGTGGTTCCCAAGAAGCAACATCTTCGGCAGTTGATTCTTAAGGAGGCGCATGAATCTCCTCTCACGATTCATCTCGGTAGCACTAAGATGTATCAGGACCTACGCCAGAGGTTTTGGTGGACTAGGATGAAGAGAGAAATCGCTGAGTTCATTGCTAAATGTGACGTTTGTCGTCGCGTTAAGGCAGAGCATCAGAGACCTGCTGGCACCCTTCAGCCTTTAGCTATTCCTGAATGGAAATGGGATAAAGTTGGTATGGACTTCATCACCGGCTTTCCCAGGACCAAGAGAGGGAATAACGCTATCTTCGTAGTCGTTGATCATCTTTCCAAAGTGGCTCACTTCCTTCCTGTTCGGGAAAGTATCACTGCTAGTCAGCTTGCTGACTTATACATTTCTCAAATAGTGTCACTTCATGGTGTTCCACTAGAGATCAATTCAGACCGTGGCAGTCTTTTCACTTCTCATTTCTGGGAGAGTTTCCAAACTGCCATGGGAACCCATCTTTCCTTCAGTACCGCTTTCCACCATCAGTCGAGTGGTCAGGTGGAACGGGTCAATCAAATTCTCGAAGACATGCTCAGAGCTTGCGTTATCTCATTCGGTATGGATTGGGAGAAATGTCTTCCTTTCGCCGAGTTTGCCTATAACAATAGCTATCAATCCAGCCTTAAGAAAGCTCCTTTTGAAGTTCTCTATGGACAAAGATGTCGAACACCTTTGAACTGGTCAGAAACCGGTGAAAGACAATTCTTTGGACCGGACATGATCCAGGAGGCAGAAGAGCAAGTTCGCATCATTCGTGAGAATTTGAAAACAGCCCAGTCTCGTCAAAAGAGTCAGTATGATCGTCATCATAAGGATATGACTTATGAAGTTAGCGAAAAGGCCTACCTTCGGGTTACTCCCTTGAAGGGTACCCATCGTTTTGGTATCAAGGGCAAGTTGGCTCCTCGTTACATTGGTCCTTTTCGCATTCTCGCTAAATGAGGAGAGGTTGCCTACCAGTTGGAACTACCCCCATATCTTTCGCGAGTTCATGATGTCTTCCACGTCTCTCAACTCAGGCGTTGCTTCTCGGATCCCATCCGCGGAGTGGAGCACGAAACGCTTGATCTCCAAGATAACCTCACATACCGAGAGTACCCGGTTCGCATTCTTGATCAAGCAGAGCATGTCACTCGACGTCAGAACATCAAGTTTCTCAAAGTTCAGTGGTCTCATCATTCCGAGAGAGAAGCTACTTGGGAGCGAGAAGATCGTCTTCGACTGGAGTACCCCGCTTTCTTTCCGTCAACCCTTGAATCTCGGGACGAGATTTTTTCAAGTGGGGGCGAGTTGTCACATCCCTAGTCTGGTATGACTTAGACTAGCTAGCCATTTGTGCATCATATTTAAATTTCATTTAAATTTGAAATGAGGATTGGTGGAACCCTCAGAATCATTTTTGAAAATGACCCAAATAAAAATTTCTCCAAAAGGGTCCAAGAAAATGCTCATGTTGCCCTATGAAAATATTGGACATAGATAAAAATCAAACCAATATTTTTAGGAGGTCATGGATATTTAATTTTGGCCATTTGGATTAATCCGATAATTATTTGCTTTGGATATATATTGTTATATATATGAAATATGGTCCAAAAATTATGCCATTTATAAAGGAGCTCTGGAATAATATATCTAGCTCCTGCAAAAATATTTTAATTAAATCAAAACAAATGTCAGAAAAAAAAATAGAAAACAGAAATAAAGAGGAGAAACCTTACCTGGGCTTCTGCCTGGCGCCTCTGGCCCAGCAGCAGCAGGCCGGCCCAGCCAGTAGGCGGCCCAGCCCGCCCCCTCCTCTGTCGTCTTCGTCCTCGACAGAGGGAGGGGAGCGTGCCCGGCGCGCGCGCGCGCCACCGCGCCACGCCACCAGCTCGCCTGCCTACCTGCCCTGCCAGCGCGACGCCGCGTTGCTTCTTCTCGGTGCCGCCCCGATCCTCTGGCCTCACCCCCCTCTCTCCCATGTTTTTCCCCTTCTCCCTCGCTCTCTCTCTCTCGTGTCCGAACGCGTCGGTCGCCGCCGTTCGCCATAGCCGCCGCCACCGGCCTCCCCTCGCCTCCCCGACACGCGCAGGAGCTCCGCCCCCTCGCCCTGAAGCTCTCCGTCAAGCCACAAGACGCCAGACGCCCTGTGGAGCCGCCGTCGCCATCGTCTTCCTCCTCGGGCCCCGACCACCATCGCCGTCGATTCGCCGTCTCCAGTGCGTCCCCGAGCCCGCTTCGACGCCCGCTGCAACCGCGGTGAGCTCCGCCACCGTTCCCCTCTCTTCTCCCCCTCGTTCCCGTGCCGTAGCACCGTTCCCCACCACGGCCGGAGCCTCTCGCCGCCGTCCATGTCGCCGTCGCCGTCTCGGCCCGCCTCCGCCCAAACCGAGCATCTCTTCGCGCTCCCAGTGCCACGAGGGTGCCGCCGAGCCCCTCAGGTGGCCTCCCCGTGCCCCGCAGCACGTTCCCGCTCGAAGCCGAGCTCCGGCCGCCGCCGCGAGCTTTGCTCCGGCGAGCTCCGGCGCCCCCGCAGCCCCCCACCAGCTCCCTTGGTTGCGGACGATGACGGGCTACGCCCCAGTGGTCTTCGCGCGACCAAACGCCGCTTGTAGCGCAAGTCCGGCGAGTCGCCGCCGTGCTATTGGTCGCCGCCGGCTAGAACTCCGGCGTGCTGACGTGGCTTTGTTAATTAGGCACTAATCCCCACCTACTGACGCTAACCAGTGGGCCCCAGGGCTTAGTCAAAGCTAATCAGCCAGGTTTGACTCGGGGTTAACCCCAGTGTCACTGACGTGTGGACCCCACACGTCAGGTTTGACCCTGGACAGCCGCGTTGACCCGCTGATGTAGTGATGACGTCATGCTGGCGCAATAATATGATTTCTGGATTTAAATTTAATCAGAAAATTCCAGAAATTGTTTTAAACTTCAAAAATTCATAACAATTCAACCGTAGCTCAGATTAAAATAATTTATATATGAAACATTATCAGAAAAATGCAATCTTTCCATCTGTACTAGTTTCATGCATGACAAACCAACTTATACATGCTGAAGATGAGAAAACACATTATGGCATATATAGGAGCTTAATTTGGAGATGCATTTGAACCTTTGGTTCAAATGGACTTCAAACCAAATGATTACTAGTTGCATTAGCTCAAACAGCATCACCTCTACATGCCATGTTCATACATCATATTGTTGCATATGATTGTGTTTTGATTGCCGACACTGTTCCTTCTCGATAGGTCCTGCTCTGGAGTCTATTCCAGAGTGCCTATCTATGAAGCAGTGCCTTTCTTGCTGATCTACCAGGCAAGCAAACCCCCTTGTTCATTTCGATAAAACCCTACTCCCTTGCTCCTGCTCTCAGTTATTGCATTAGGACAACAACGGTTCATCTGCTACTTTGTGCTGCGGTAGTTGAACCCATTCCTCTGCATGACCTGTCATTGCCACAGTAAATAGCTGAAACCCACTAGCATGTGTAGGAGTTGATTGAAGCCACTGATGTGTTCCTACCATGCTATGCCTGCTATTGCTTAGAGTTGTGTCAGGTCTGATTCATTGGGAATGAATTGGAGTGTCACGATATGTTCTGATGCTGAGAGTGATGTGTGTGTGAACACGATTTGGTAAAGGTAGAGGTGAGAGGCCATGTAGGAGTACATGGTGGGTTGTCTCACTGGAACCGTCCTTAAGCACTGAGTTCTATGTATGTTGTCCAATGACCCGATACTACCACACATTGGGTTCCGGTAACTCGACCCCTCTCGACTTATTAACCAACTTGGTATCTGTCCAGGAGTTGCAACTAGTTTCTGGTGTTTGTAGGTAGTGCTATTTTTCTACCAAGTGGCACCCGGCAGGGTGGGCTTGGGACAGACTAGGCACACATGGCCTGGTGTACCGAGTGGCACCCGGATGGTGGGCTCGGGAACCCTGTACACATCGTTTGGGGCCGTAAGCGACACCCTGGCCGGATCTCCTTGCGGATGGAACCCGAATAGGCGATAAACCTGGACTAGAGTCTTGTGTGGTTAGTTAGGTCGTGGCCGACACCCTCGCCAGGCTTCCGCTTGAAGGTTGCCGAGATACATGACGTGTACATGGCGGTAAGTGGCGAGAGCGTGTGTGAAGAAGTACACCCCTGCAGGGTTAACATGATCTATTCGAATAGCCGGGTCCGCGGTTATGGACTTCTTGGATGCTTACATGGTACATAGACAACTTGAAGTGGATACTCTAAAATGCTCAAGACATGTGTGAGTGCTATGGATGGCCTTCTCGTAGGGAGACGGGGATGAATCCATAGTAGTGTATTGTATGGTGATTAGTGGACTCGTGTACGTTGTCTCACCTCCAGAGTTTCTGGTAGTCGTAGAACAGGATAGCCACAGAGTCAAAGCTGGCTTGCTGCAACTAAACCCCACATTACCCTCTTGATACAAATGCATGTATGATAGGATTTGATGTAAGTCTTGCTGAGTACCTTTGTACTCATGTTGCTTTATTTATGTTTTTGCAGCAGAGACTTCGGTCTACTAGGGTTCTCATGGACTTCGACTAGTAGCTAGTACCTCAGCTACGATCTTGATCGGATGTTGTAGATAGTCAGGCTCTTCAGCCTTTTTCATTTGTAGATGTCTGTACCCAGACATGTAATGCTTCCGCTTGTTGCTTGTATGCTCTGTATGATGGGTTTTGTGACCCCTGTTTGCAATAAAGGCTATGATGGCTCTTCTGAGCCTTTATCTATATGATTGTTAAGTTATGCTGTGATGCCATGTTGTACAGCACATACTTGCATGTTATGCGTACGTGTAATGTGTATTGCTATGTGTGGGATCTGACTATCTAGTTGTTTATTCTTAGTAGCCTCTCTTATCGGGAAATGTCTCCTAGTGCTTCCACTGAGCCCTGGTAGCTTGCTACTGCTCCGGAACACTTAGGCAGGCCGGCATGTGTCCTTCTTCGATCCTGTGTCTGTCCCTTCGGGGAAATGTCACGCGGTGAATACCGGAGTCCTGCTAGCCCGCTACAGCCCGGTTCACCGGAGTCCTGTTAGCCCAGTGCTACAGCCTGCATTCACTCGTTGATGACCGACACGTTCGATGCTGGGTCATGGATGTCTGTCCCTGTAAGTTAGTGCCACTTTGGGTTTACGACTAGCCATGTCAGCCCGGGCTCTTTATCATATGGATGCTAGCGACACCATCATATACGTGTGCCAAAATGCGCAAACGGTCCCGGGCAAAGGTAAGGCGACACCCGTGGGGATACCGTGCGTGAGGCCGCAAAGTGATATGAGGTGTTACATGCTAGATCGATGTGGCATTGAGTCGGGGTCCTGACAGAACCCCAGGGGGTGGGCACGCCCCCCACCCACGTGGGCCCCTCGTGACTCCCCTGACCGACTTCCTTCGCCTATATATACTTGCATACCCTGAAAACATCCAGGAGCACCACGAAACCCTATTTCCATTGCCGCAACCTTCTGTACCTGTGAGATCCCATCTTGGGGCCTTTTCCAGTGCTCCGCCGAAGGGGGAATCGATCACGGAGGGCTTCTACATGAACGCCAAAGCCTCTCCGATGAAGTGTGAGTAGTTTACCACAGACCTTCAGGTCCATAGTTATTAGCTAGATGGCTTCTTCTCTCTCTTGGAATCTCAATACAATGTTCTCCTTGATCTTCTTGGAGATTTATTTGATGTAACTCCTTTTGCGGTATGTTTGTCGAGATCTGATGAACTGTGGGTTTATGATCAAGTTTATCTATGAACATATTTGAATCTCCTCTGAATTCTTTTATGTATGATTGGTTATCTTTGCAAGTCTCCTCGAATTATCAGTTTGGTTTGGCCTACTAGATTGATCTTTCTTGCAATGGGAGAAGTGCTAAGCTTTGGGTTCAATCTTGCGGTGTCCTTTCCTAGTGACAGTAGGGGTAGCAAGGCACGTATTGTATTGTTGCCATCAAGGATAAAAAGATGGGGTTTGTATCATATTGCTTGAGTTTATCCCTCTATATGATGTCATCTTTCCTAAGGACTTACTCTATTCTTATGAAATTAATACTCTAGATGCATGCTGGATAGCGGTCGATGTGTGGAGTAATAGTAGTAGATGCAGAATCGTTTCGATCTACTTGTCACGGACATGATGCCTATATACATGATCATGCCTAGATATTCTCATAACTATGCACTTTTCTATCAATTGCTCGACAGTACTTTGTTCACCCACTGTAATACTTATGCTATCTTGAGAGAAGCCACTAGTGAAACCTATGGCCACCAGGTCTATTTTCCATCATATAAGTTTCCGATCTACTTTATTTTGCAATCTTTACTTTCCAATCTACTTTATTATTATCTCTATCAGATCTCACTTTTGCAAGTGGCCGTGAAGGGATTGACAACACCATTATCGCGTTGGTTGCGAGGTTCTTATTTGTTTGTGTAGGTACGAGGGACTTGCATGTAGCCTCCTACTCGATTGATACCTTGGTTCTCAAAACTGAGGGAAATACTTACGCTACTGATACGTCTCCAACGTATCTATAATTTTTTATTGCTCCATGCAATTATATTACCCCATTTAGATGTTTATGGTCTTTATTTTACACATTTATACCATTTTTGGGACTAACCTACTAACCGGAGGCACAGCCCATATTGTTGTTTTTTTTGCCTATTTCAGTATTCCGATGAAAAGGAATATCAAACAGAGTCCAAACGGAATGAAACCTTCGGGCGCGTGGTTTTTGGAACAAATCTGATCCGGAGATCTTGGAGTGCAAGTCCAGAAGCTCCCGAGGAACCCACGAGATAGGGGGCCGCCCCCCTCCCCCCCTTGTAGGGCGCGCCCCCTGTCTCGTGGGCCCCTCGGGCGGCCACCGACGTACTTCTTCTTCCTATATATACCCACATACCCCAAAAACATCCAGGAGCACCACGAAACACAATTTCCACCGCCGTAACCTTATCTATCCGCGAGATCTCATCTTGGAGCCTTCGTCGGCACTCTGTCGGAGGGGGAATCAACCACGGCGGGCTTCTACATCAACATCCTTGCCCCTCCGATGAGTTGTGAGTAGTTTACCACAGACCTATGGGTCCATAGTTATTAGCTAGATGGCTTCTTCTCTCTTTTTGGATCTCAATACAATGTTCTCCCCCTCTCTTGTGGAGATCTATTCGATGTAAACTCTTTTTGTGGTGTGTTTGTCGAGATCCGATGAATTGTGGGTTTATGATCAAGTTTATCTATGAATAATATTTGAATCTTCTCTGAATTCTTTTATGTATGATTGAGTTATCTTTGCAAGTATCTTCGAATTATCAGTTTGGTTTGGCCTACTAGATTGGTTCTTCTTGCCATGGGAGAAGTGCTTAGCTTTGGGTTCAATCTTGCGGTGTTCTTACCCAGTGACAGAAAGGGTTGCAAGACACGTATTGTATTGTTGCCATCGAGGATAACAAGATGGGGTTTATATCATATTGCATGTGTTTATCCCTCTACATCATGTCATCTTGCTTAACGCGTTACTCTGTTCTTATGAACTTAATACTCTAGATGCACACAGGAGTGGGTCGATGTGTGGAGTAATAGTAGTAGATGCAGGCAGGAGTCGATCTACTTGTTATGGACGTGATACCTATATACATGATCATGCCTAGATAATCTCATAACTATGCGCTTTTCTATCAATTGCTCGACAGTAATTTGTTCACCCACCGTAATACTTATGCTATCATGAGAGAACCCTCTAGTGAAACCTATGGCCCCCGGGTCTATCTCTTATCATATTTGCTTTCAATCTACCTTTATTTGCATCTTTACTTTTTGCATCTATCTTATAAAATACCAAAAATATATTTATCTTATCGTACTATCTTTATTAGATCTCACTTTCACAAGTGGCCGTGAAGGGATTTACAACCCCTTTATTGTGTTGGTTGCGAGTTCTCAGTTTGTTTGTGTAGGTGCGTGGGACTTTTGAGGAGCCTCCTACTGGATTGATACCTTGGTTCTCAAAACTGAGGGAAATACTTACGCTACACTTTGCTGCATCACCGTTTCCTCTTCGAGGAAAACCCACGCAAGCTCAAGACAAAGGAGCTACTTTGCTACATCACCCTTTCCTCTTCAAGGCAAAACCAACGCAGTGCTCAAGAGGTAGCAGGTAGGCACAGGGTAAACGGCTTCATGAGACATGTCTACTTCAGGTAAGAATACAACATGGTTGCGCGCCGAAGCTTGATAGTTGATTGTTGGGTGAAGCTTAATTAGCTGCATTACCAAGGGAGCATAAAACTTCAGGCCAAACAGATAAATGCTAGAAGCAGCCAACTGTTGAATGAAGAAGTCCTGAGTGTTGAACCTGATGCCATTGATGATGTAGAAGACCAATGTCTTCATGGCGCCTTCAAGCTTCGCGTCAGGAGAATGTCCCTTGATAGGCCATAGAGTACGCCTCGGAATGTGATATATTGTGTGGGCAGGTACTCGAGGTCTTTGACATAGAACTCCTTCGGATATTCAACATCAATGGGCAAGGGCTTCATGACGTTGAGCATTTGACTCATACTGGGCTCAGGCCTCTGGAATACACTCTGCAGTTCTTGTTCATAGCACTGACAATCTGGTTCATACAGATCACTAGGACTGGGAAGGGATGTTAGCTTGAAGATATCTTGAGCTCTAGCTTCATGATGGACATATCCTGTCATCCACTCAAGGACCCATGTCTTCGGATCCCTGTTGTAGCCTGATATGTGTAGAGTGGGATAGAACTGCATAAGAATCTCTTCATTCCAATGCTCCTTGTCAGTGACAAATGGGAGTAGACCAACTTCACAGAAGCAATCAAGGGCTTCTTCAAGGCATGGCAGCCCAGCAATGGCATCACAGTCAAGACGCTTGTGGGGAAAAATCATGTCTTGATTGTAGAGAATGCACGAATAGCAGCTCCGTTACTGGTGGCTCTAGATTTTGTCAGATGAAATCTTTAGCTTCCTGAAGGGGTTCTTGGCCTTATCAAAGAAAGTGTTGTGCTCTCTGAAGCTGAGCACCCTGAATGAGCCTTGTGTTGCGACAGCACTTGGAAGCCTTGGCAACCTAGGCTTTGGCTTCTATGTCTGAGGCCTTTGCTCCGCATGATAGTCATATTGGGGACCAGGAGTAGTTGGAGGCGTCAAGATTGTCCACTTAACAGTAACAAGCTCACCATGATAGAATGCACATTCCATATTGTGAGGCACAAGGGGAGGAACAGCCACATCCGAGGTGTACGGCTATGCATTGTCTTCCGTGGCATCATGGACTGCAGGTTCACATTATCTTCAGCCATGACAACATCATTGTCTTCAGGAGCAACGACATGAGTATCATCAGATGCAGGAGATTCAGTGGATGGAACAATAGGTGGTTTAGGCACAATCACTTGTTCTTGTACAAATGGTTTAATGGTAGGGGATATGAATTCACGATCTACTTCTTTTTCTTCATCGGCTGATGCAGCCGGAATATCTCCAGCTGCTTTGGCTTAAGATTCTTGAGCATTCACTGAAGGGATGGCTTTAGGAAACACTTGATGTGGTACTGAGCTTGTGTTTTGCACATCCTCTCCAGGAATGCTGGACATGGAGACTGTAGGCCTAGGGCCTCTGCGAAGCCTTCGAAAAGAGGGTGACGCCTATGGTGAAGGACTGGTCTTGTCCATGTCATCTGATGTAGCTTGTGGGGCCTCAAGCACCGAAGTGGTGACATGAGTAGGTGGAATGCGAGTAATGACTTCATGCATCGGGGAGTTGCGGAGTTGCTCTTCCCAGAATACATATTGTGTGATTGGCGTTGTGGGATCGCCAATGCTTATCAGTTCACTACTTGTAGGAGGAGGCAATGATACCGGGTTGGGCAGGAACTGAGGAAGGACTTCATCATCTTCAACATTGTCTTCATGACCAATGTATTCATATGCGGTGGAGTCAGCAGCTGGAATATCTTCAGACTCATGATCCTTTGTGGAAGCTGGCCCATGCACAACGAGACGACGCTCGTGATTGGTGGAAGCTAGTAGTGCAACTGAAATAGGTTCGACGAGCAATGGTTCTTGGGGAGTAGCACGTTCTTTGCGTGAAGACTTTGAATACTTTGTCTTCAGCTTCTTCTCGGAGGGAGCAGCATCAGAATTATCATTGTGCTTCCTCTTCTTGGCTTTAGCCTCAGCCAGCTTGGTCTTCTTCTGCTCAGGAGCTCCTGTAGGGAAATTTAGCTTTGAGCCAGTCATACTGGCAGGGAAGAGAGTGCTTGGTCTTTCCTGCCTTGGGGCTTCGGTTCAGCTTCAGCGGGCTTATTATTGTTCTTGGAAGCCAGCTTGGGGTCAATGCATGGACGCCCAAGAGCCTTTATCTTCACAGCCTCACTGTGAGTCTGGACACATTTATCAACATAGTACTTCATGCGCTCACTAGAGTCTTTGGCTTCCTCACGTTTCTTTTTGAACTGAGCCTTGAGGTTAATCATCATTTTCTTGAAGTTCTGAACATCAGCGACACTGAGCTTTGCCATACACTTCTTGAACTGGGCCTTCTCGTAGTTACTTTTGCTTTTTAGCTGAACAATCTTCTGAGCGATAGCAAGTTCCTTGGCTATGATGCCCTAAAATGTGACACTGATGTCAATGGGCAGTTGCAGATCATCAATACTGAGAGTAGGATCTTCAAACCATTCATTGATGAAATTGTTAAGAATATTTTGCATCAAAGTGAGGCAAATCCTTGAAGATTTCAGCCTCTTTCTTGCTCTTGATAAGCATTTCTAGATCATCGTCAGTAAGATCTTCATCATTGGAGAGATCTATGGTATTCTCTTCATTTCACAAGATGCTAGCTGGAGTGAGGTCATGTCCAGAAATCATCTTGGGCTTCTTGGACTTCTTGGAGATGCGGGATTGATCCTCGGACTACACACTAGATTCAGGAGGTGCAGATTGCAATGTCTTCACTCTTGAAGCTTTTGGAGCTGCAGAAGATTTTGAAGCCTTAGACTTCTTCTTTGGCTTCGGGGGCTCAAAAACATCCTCATGCTCCTCTTCGCCAGTAGCTTTGTCAACAGTGGCCCTCTGTGCAGTGATGTGGGAGAGAAGCCCATCAAAGTCATTGGAGGGACCAATAATATTCTGATCAGCTTTACGACTGCCATCTGGCCTTGGAGTTGCTAGGCCAGGGTTGAAGTCCTTGCAAACCAAAGATTTTTCTCAAACAATTCATCATTGCGATAACATCGGAGACTGGATGGGTCGGCATCACCAGGTTAAGGTCCTCTAACCATGCAAGGATAGGAGCCCTTTACAATGGCTTCAGCCTTAGTCTTTGGGTGCAGCTTCTTATACACAATATCAGCACATGGCGGCCTCACATCATTCTTCTTCGCATACTCAGGTGTAACAAAGTGGTACTGAAACCATTGCTCTGCCCAATATCTTCGAATCCATTGGACTCGAGTCTTGCGTTCACCATAGGTTTCTTCTGGGTCAGACTTGTATTTCTCAAAGATATCTGGTGGCAAGTCCAAAGCAGTGTTGTCCCGGTGCTGCCTGCCACTCTTCTTTGCAGATTTGCTTGTTGCCATTGGATTCTAACTGAAAGGCTTCACAATAGTGTTTGGCTTCAAACTGCTGGACAAACAAGAGCTTGGTTCTGGAGAGTCAATGTGATGTTGTAAGAACTCTGCAAATGAATGCAGACTATGGGAACCAAGGGATTCTCCCACGGACATGTACCTATGACAGCATTAGAGATGCGAGGGAAGGGGAAGAGGTCATATGCATTCTCAAAAGATTTTGAAGATAATTTAGTTTGAAGACATTGACCTCATAGTGTGAAGACATTCACTTATCGATGTGAGTTGGTTCCAGGTTTGTATGAATCCATGAATAAGTACAAGTGAGGAATCTAACTAGTTGTGATGCATAAGTGAACATACTTGCAAGTTATGAGATGCAGAAATAGAAAGATATAGATTTGGAAGTGCAGAAACAACTTTTGGAACATGTGGACAGTTTCAACGGATCAAATAAGCGGTAAAAAGCGAGTCTTATTTACCGCATGATGAACTTCTAGATGAGGCGGAAGCATGCCGAGCAGTCCAATCTCCCGTGCCCCAACTTACCGACGGAAGACACCTACGGCAGTGGCGGAGAAGACGATGTCCGCGGCTGGCATGAAGACGACGTCAGAGAGGTTGCAGCAGCGAAGCGCTTCGTCTCCGGTGACCACGGATGCTAGCGGTGGCGCTATTGTTTGACAGGGACGGCGAGGGGAGAACAGATAATGACCGCGCGACTGAAGTATTTATAAGGAGGAGGGATGGAGCAGTGCAATTACGCAGGTGCCCCTAGTGGTTCACATCTGAAGGACACATGGCTAGCATGCAACTTATTGAAGGTTGAGCCACAACCCCATGCACGCCTGGTTTGTCGGGTGGTCGTTCCGGCTTCTTCGGTATTCAGGCAAAAAGGATAAGATCATTAAAACCAATTATAAATGTGTGTATCTATATCTTCAGCTAACAAGGACGCGGTAAAGACGTTCGACACCTATCAACAAAATGCATATGAAGAGACAGAGAGAATTTGATGGATAAGCACATAAGTGGTTAGGGTCCGATCACATTCACTTAGCGCAGAAAAACAGCAATATGAAGACATAGATATAAGTGAATGTGTGTGTGTGTGTGTGTGTTAGTGAAGACCAAAACAACATTGCGAAGATAAACCTTGATGATAAACGAATGTTGAAGACAAACTAAATATGAATATAACACAATCATGATGCCAAATGAAAATCTTCACGAAAATGTGGTGCTGGCGTTACCTACCGTATAGGAAATATTAGACCCAGCCACGACGCACAATTATCATGGTGCTCCAAAGTCAAATTCCACATTAATGTATTCACACTCAGAGGGTAAGTCTTCATGAACTAAAGATATATGTTACTTTGTGTGTTGTGCACCTAAGTCTTCAATATGCATAAGCGTTAGGATGTGTATCCATTCACAGGACATTCGAGGACTCTAAGATATTTAGCTCACATCGCAACTTGCAAAACTTTTTCTCATCCAAGGGCTTTGTGAAGATATCTGCTAATTGCTCTTCACTGTAGACGTGAATGATATCAATGTCTTCCTTGAACACATGATATCTGAGGAAATGATGACGGATCTGAATGTGCCTTGTCTTCGAGTGCTGAACTAGATTGTGAGCAATATTGATGGCGCTTTCATTGTCAGAGTAGAGGGGCACATGCTTCATGTTGATGCCATAATCCTTGAGAGTTTGCTTCATCCAGAGAAGCTGAGTGTAGCAAGATCCAGTAGCAATGTATTCAGATTCAGTAGTGGAGAGTGATACATAGTTCTGCTTCTTTGAAGACCAACAGACAAGACATCGTCCAAGAAAGTGACATCTGCTTAATGTGGACTTGCGATCAACCTTGTCACCAGCATAATCAGCATCTGATAATCCAACTAGATAAAACTCTGAGCCCTTTGGATACCGTAATCCTAGCGTTGGGGTGTGAGCCAAATATCGAAGAATTCGCTTCACAGCGAGGTGATGTGATTCCTTTGGTGCCACTCGGAATCGGCCACACATGCAAACACCAAGCATTATATCTGGCCTAGATGCACATAAGTACAACAAAGAACCAATCATGGAGCGGTATACCTTTTGATCGAACTCTTTAACATTGTCGTGAGGGCCAAATTGGCCTTTGGTTGGCATTGGCGTCGTGTACCCTATGCAGTCTTGCATTCCAAACTTCTTCAGACAATCTTTGAGGTATTTGTCTTGTTATATGAAGATGCCATTTCTCTATTGATGGATTTCAAGACCAAGAAGGAATTTCAGCTCTCCCATCATGGACATCTGATATTGCTCTTGCATCATATGCCCAAACTCATCACTGTATATATTTTCAGTGCAACCTAAGATAATGTCATCCACATAGATTTGGCATACAAACAGTTCACCATGATATGTCTTCCTGAAGAGAGTGGGATCTAGAGAACCAGGTTTGAAGCCTTTGCTCTTCAGGAAGAATTTGAGTGTGTCATACCAAGCGTGAGGTGCTTGTTTGAGCTTGTACACCATATCAGGATGCTTTGGATCTTCAAAACCAGGTGGTTGAGCAACATACACTTCTTCTTCAATTTTGCCATTGAGAAAGGCACTCTTCACATCTATTTGGTATAGAAGAATGTTGGTCTGATTAGCATAGGTTAGCAGTATGCGAATGGCTTCAAGCCTAGCCACAGGAGCAAAGGTTTCATCGAAGTGAATTGCTTCCACTTCTATGTAACCTTGGGCAACGAGGCAAGCTTTGTTTCGGACAACTTGACCATGCTCATCTTGTTTATTGCGATAGATCCATTTGGCGCCAGTAATATTGTGCTTGTGAGGATAGGGACGTTTGACTATCTCCCAAACATTATTCAGCTCAAACTGTTGAACATCTTCTTGCATATCTTGAATCCATTTATGTTCCGTGAAGGCTTCATCAACTTTCATGGGTTCAGATATCGAGAGAAATGCAAAGTGCCCATAGAAGTTTGCTAGTTCTGTCGTTCTTGAATGAGTAAGAGGACTAGGTGCATTGATACTATCAATGATCTTCTCAATTTGGACTTCATTTGCAGCCCGAGGATGAACATGGAGAAGATTTTGCCCTTGCAGATTGTTGTCTTCATCTTCAGCATTTGCTTCAGATTGTACATTGTCTTCATGTTGATTAGTTGCTAAAATGATGATTTCTTCCTCTGATTGCTCCTCTCCGGGTATGATCTCTCAAGTGCCTATATGCTTGATAGATTCACTAGGAAAAGCTTCATCTAGCACATTTGGCAGGTTCTCTCTTTGTGAGATGTTAGTCTCATCGAACCACACATCTACAGTTTCAACCACTTTGCAGTGAAAGAGGTTGAACACTTTGTAGGTGTGCGAGTCCTTTCCATAACCAAGCATAAAACCTTCATGTGCTTTTGGTGCAAATTTGGAACTGTGATGTGAATCCTTGATCCAACACCTAGCACCGAAGACTTTGAAATAGCTAGCATTTGGCTTCTTACCAGTGAGTAGCTCATAGGATGTCTTCTTGAAGAACTTAAGAAGAAAGACTCTGTTAATGATGTGGCAAGTAGTACCAATGGCTTCAGGCCAGAACTTTCTTGGAGTCTTGTACTCATCAAGCATCGTACGTGCCATCTCAATAAGAGTCCTATTCTTGTGCTCCACGACACCATTCCACTGAGGTGTGTATGGAGCAGTGAACTCATGTGTGATGCCCAATGTATCAAGATAAGTGTCATGGCCAGTGTTCCTGAATTTTGTGAAATTGTTACTCTTGATGTGCTTGATCTTTATGCCATAATTGGTCATGGCACGATTTGCGAAGCGTCTGAAGACATCTTGCACTTCACTCTTACAGAGAATTATGTACACCCAGGTGCATCTTGAATAATCATCAACAACAACGAAGCCATAAAGATGCGTAGTGGTAGCAAGGGTAGAGTAATGAGTAGGGCCAAATAAGTCCATGTGTAGCAGCTTGAAGGGGCGTGATGTAGTCATGCTTGTCTTCGAGGGCTGCTTGGCCCTAGTCATCTTCCCGGCTTCACAAGCACGGGCAGTCAGAGCCGCGCCCGCGGCCACACTAAGTAAGGCAGAGGAGGGAAGCCAAAACCACAAGACAATCTGAGCAACGCCAAGATCGGTGACACCAAAAGCTAGAGGGCGAGGTGAACTCCCCCGGCAGGGCCCTTGCCGGGGCGGCCTCTACAGCCCCGGCAAGAGCCTTGCCGGGGCAACTTGCCCAACACCAGTAGAGCGCGCCACCCTTGAGCCCAAGGGTTCCAGTGCCATCAACCAAATTGCAACCAAGGCTCGGGAGGCACCTCCATGGTGGCATGCAGATCTTCTGAAGATCATGAACACACGAGATCAGATGAGGACTAGAAAATGACGATCCTCGGCAAGATCCTTGCCAAATATACCCACGAGACCCTTGCCGGGGACGACCGCGATATCATGGCTAGACCCTTGACGGGACCCCAGCAAGACCCTTGCCGGGGACATCTGCGGGGCCGCAGCCAGGCCCACATCTACCAAGACTCCACCGCCGTTCCCATGCAGCTGCCAACTCGGCCAGCATGTCGAGCACCTGCGTGGCGATGTGTGGCCTCTAGACCAACTCAGCAAGCACCTATGTGGTGGCATGCAGGCCTTAGTGAAGACCTTGCCACCGCACCATCTTAGCAGCCTGCCAGCCAAGATGGCGTTGCACGCCTCATTGGCTTGGACGCGTGTCGAGGCAAGGCGAGGCAGCAACAGATGGGACGAGCCTCATTACCATCCCCAATGAAGCAAGGGGACACCTAGGGGACGCATTTAATGCATTTTGTCCCGTAATGACAGGCGATAAGCTCAGCCACTGTACACCATTCCACCTCCTGTGTGCCATTGTGGCAGTCCCTTTTCCTATAAAAGGAGGCCCGAGGCATACTGAGAGGGATTCGGCTCTTTTGGACTACGCACACGCCATAGCTAGTTCAAGAACATAAGAACACTCAAATATACACAAAAGCAGGAATAGGGTATTTCGCATCCTCGCGGCCCGAACCTGGGTAAATGATCTATGTGCTGACTCCTAGACCTGCTCTTATCAGAACCTCGCTCCCGCCGACCATAGTAGGGATTCCAGTGATCCCATAGGTGTCGTTTCCACTGACACGGGGTGATCAAAAGTTATTAGATTCCTACCTGAAGCACTACAACCAAAACCACATGTTCCCAATCCTACCTATGCAAATATTTGTGGGGCAGAACTAATGCATAGTGAAACTGGGTATAAAAGAGTATGATCGAAGTGAACTTGCCTTGCTGATGATCTGCAAACACTAGAGATTTGTAGTAACAAGCTTCGCACTCCGGGTAATCTAGCGTACATAAGAAATCAATCAAACGAAACACCAGAAAACTCGAGAAAAGATCCAAATCGAACACGAAACAAGCAACGGCTTAAAGTAACAAGAATAAAAACCTAATAGCATTATTAACATGTGAATTAGATCTTAACAGAAAGTACATTTGATTGGCTATGAGTCGCGAAAAGATTCAACTCAAACGGGGCAACGAAACTCAAAAATACGAACGAAAACAAGATCGTTTACTAATCTGGAGTAGAGTCAAGTTTTGTTGTACCAAAATCATGTTCAAGTTGATTAACTGGAAAGAGTGCTTCGAGATGAAGATCTAGGCGTTGGTTTAATATAATTTGGATAAACGAGTAAAAAGTTATACTAGTTTAAAGATCAGGGGCTGAATCGTGATAGAACTAATCGCAGATAAATCCCTAGCAAAAAAATTAAAAAGAAAATACTAATGAATGAGCTTTCGCTGTCTGAACCTAACCGACGAACAACGTTCGTTAAAAAGAACGAACGGACGAACATCCACTAAATAAATAAACCGACGAAAACCGAACCGATCTATTAAAAACCAGATCTAGGGTTTATAAAAAAACCGAACGATTTTTATACCTAAATAGAAAAAGACTGGTGGCGGCTTCCGGCAAGATTACGACGAGGTGGGGTGGCGTGCGATGGCGCAGGCGACGGCGGCGCGGGCGCGGGGCGTCGGTGCAGT
>NC_041387.1:202479065-202494670 GCF_002162155.2 Triticum dicoccoides | reverse complement strand
CCGACTTGGCTAAGTGGCCAAGCGGCGGCAGTGGGCGGCTCCGGGACTCCAGCTGGAGTCCGGCTCGGCCACGCGTGGGAGGGCGGCGGTGCTGTGGGGCGGCTGGGCCTCTGGCCCAGTTTGATCCAGGAACTTATTTAAAAAATATATTTCACCCGAAAAGAAAAATCCTAATAAACTATAAAAAAAATCTAAAAATGCCAAAAACAATTTTAACCGTTTAAAAGAAATATTTAAAACAAAGTGAACATTTTTCTGGCCTAAAGATGCAATTTTCAAAAATGCATATTTTTCTAATTCAAATAAAATATAGTGAATAAAATACCAGAAAATCCATAATTTGATTTGAAATTTATTTCTCAAGTATTTCCCGGAATTTGAAGAAGTCATATTATCTTCTCTTGTTTGTTTCTAATATTGGCAATAAATGGAGTGAAAAGTAATAAAATCAACTTGATCCTTTCGTCAAATTTGAAATAAATTCAAATATGAATTTTGTGAAACCTCCAACTCTCTCCGTGGGTCCTTGAGTTGGTTAAGATTTCTAGGATCTCAACCAAATGCAAGAATAAATATTATATGCATATGATGATCTATGTATAACATCCAAACTGAAAATTGGGATGTTACAAACCTACCCCCCTTAAGATGAATCTCGCCCTTGAGATTCGGGTTGGTCGGCAAAAAGGTTTGGGTGGTCTCTACGAAGGTCTTCCTGTTGCTCCCAGGCGGCTTCCTCCTCGGTATGGTGGCTCCACTGAACATTGCAAAACTTGACAACCTTGCTGCTATTGACTCGGCTAGAACACTCAAGAATCTTGATTGGCTTCTCTTCATAAGTCAAATCACTGTCTAACTGAATCACTTCCAGTGGCACTGTATCTCTTAGGGGAATATCGGCCATCTCTGCGTGGCACTTCTTCAACTAGGAAACATGAAACACATCGTGAACTCCTGAAAATCCTTCTGGCAATTCCAGCTTGTATGCAACTTCTCCCATATGTTCCAAAACTCGGTATGGTCCCACAAAACGTGGTGCTAGCTTTCCCTTAACTCCAAAACGCTTAACTCTTCAAAGCGGGGACATACGAAGGTATACTCTGTTTCTGACTTTGTAAACTGTTTCCTTGTGTTTAGAATCTGCATAACTCTTCTGCCTGGACTGGGCTACCTTGAGTGTGCCACGAATCAACTTAACCTTCTCTTCAGAGTCTTTGATTAAGTCTTGTCCGAACAACTGTCGATCTCCAACTTCATCCCACAATAATGGTGTCCTGCACCTCCTTTCGTACAAAGCTTCGAAAGGGGCCATCTTCCAACTGGCTTGATAACTATTGTTATAAGAGAATTCTGCATACGGCAAGTTGTCATCCCAACTAGATCAATAATCTAGTGCACAGGCTCTCAACATGTCCTCTAGAATCTGATTAACTCTCTCGGTCTGTCCATCTGTCTGCGACTGAAAGGCTGTACTGAACTCTAGCCTAGTACCCAAAGTCTAATGCAACTGATTCCAAAACTTTGAAGTGAACTGGGTTCCTCTATCTGATACAATGGTCCTCGAAACTCCATGCAAACATATGATCCTCGTCATGTATATCTTTGCCAACTTAGCACTCGTATAGGTGGTCTTCACCAGGATGAAATGAGCTACTTTCGTCAAACGATCAACTACAATCGAGATAGACTCATAGCCTGAGCGAGTCCTGGGCAATCCATGTCAATCTTATCCCACTTCCATTTGGGTATCGGCAATGGCTGTAGCAATCCAGATGGCTTCTGATGCTCTGCCTTAACTCTTTGACATAAATCACATACTTCTACATACTAGGCAATATCCTTCTTCATTCCTGTCCACCAGAAAGTCTCCTTCAAATCCAAATACATCTTAGTGTTTCCTGGGTTAATTGAATATGGCGAATCATGGGCCTCCTGTAGAATCAACTTCCTGATCTCGGGGTTGTTAGGCACATATACGCGATCCTCAAACCATAAAGTATCATGCTCATCCTCACGAAATCCTTTAGTCTTTCCTTTGTTCATCCTTTCCTTTATCTCGGCAATCTCCTTGTCAGTCTTCTGGTCTTCTCTGATCTTACCCATCAAAGTGGATTGAATTTCCGTAACCTCTCGGAACTATTTCCAAACGTCTCGCGAAGATCCTCTGCTAACCCCTTGGGTAATCCTCCGGTCATGAGTGTATTGACATAAGTCTTGCGGCCCAACGCATCTGCTACTACATTGGCCTTTCCGGGACGATAGTGCAGTTTCATATCATAATCCTTAATGAGCTCCAACCATCTCCTATGCCTGAGGTTCAACTCCTTCTGCGTGAAGATATATTTCAAACTCTTATGATCCGTGTATACCTCATAGTGGTTTCCGATGAGAAAATGTCTCCATGTCTTCAGCGCATGCACTACGGCTGCTAACTCCAAATCATGAGTGGCATAATTCAATTCATGAGGTTTAAGTTGTCGTGAGGCATATGAAACAACTCTTCCCTCCTGCATAAGCACTCCTCCAAGTCCTCGACATGAAGCGTCGCAATACCCTTGATAATCATTTCGTTGATCTGGAAGAATCAGCACTGGGGCTGTAACCAAACGTTTCTTCAGTTCCTGAAAACTTGCATAACACTCCTCAGTCCATTTAGACTTGGTGTCCTTCTTCAACAACTCTATCACGGGCTTTGCAATCCTAGAGAAATTCTCAATGAACCTCCGGTAATATCCTGCGAGTCCAAGAAAACTCCTGATCTCTCCAACTGATGTGGGTGCCACCCATTTAGTCACAGAAACAACATTGGTAGGGTCTACTGATATTCCTTCTCCGGATATAACATGTCCGAGAAATCCAACTTCCTTTAGCCAAAACTCACACTTGCTGAACTTGGCATACAACTGATGTTCTCTGAGCTTCTCAAGAACCAAATGCATATGCTATTTATGCTCCTCATCATTCTTCGAGTAGAACAATATATGATCAATGAACACCAGGACGAACTTATCCAAAAACTCGATAAACACCTTGTTCATCATGTTCATGAAATAGGCAGGCGCGTAGTCAGACCAAATGACATGACTGTATACTCATATAGCCCATACCTTGTGGTAAAAGTTGTCTTAGATATATCCTGCTCTCGAATCTTCAACTGGTGATAACCTGATCATAGATCTATCTTAGAGAAAGCTTTAGCTCCTTGCAACTGGTCAAATAGATCATTGATCATCGGCAAAGGGTATTTGTTCTTGATTTTCACTTTATTCAAGGCATGATAATCAACTACCATCCTTAATGATCCATCCTTCTTCTCCACTAGAAGCACTGGGGCTCCCCAAGGTGAAGAACTTGGTCGAACATAACCTTTATCCAATAACTCCTTAATTTTCTTCTTAATTTCCTCCAAATCGTTTGCGGGCATCCGATATGGTATCTTTGATATTGGCCCGATGCCTGGCAATAGCTCAATCAAAAACTCAATATCTCGATCCGGTGGCATGCCTGGCAACTCTTCTGAAACTACATCGGGGTAATCCTTCACCACTGGTACTTCCTCCTGTACAACTCCTGATAAGGAATTTACTTGAGTCCTCTTCGGCACATGCCGAGATACATACTTGATCATTCTTCCTTCTGGGGTGGTAAGGAATATCGACTTACTAGCACAATCAATGTTCCCTCCATACTTCGATAACCAATCCATGCCTAATATTATATCCAATCCTTGTGATTCCAAAATTATTAGGTCCAAGGGAAAGACATAGTTACCAATCCTCAAGGCTAACCAATCACACCATAGGCTGGCCATATACTCTGCTCCTGGCGAGGTTACTAACATGGGTGACCTAAGGGATTGTGTTGGCAGGTTATACTTATCCACAAATCCCCTTGATATGTATGAATGTGATGCAACAGTATCAAAAAGAATGAGTGCGGTAAATGCATTAAACAAAATCTTACCGACAACTGCGTCGGGTTGATCCATAATCTCCTCCACGCTGATGTGGTTCAACTGACCTTTGGTGAAGGGGTTGGGCTTCTTGGAAGAACTTCCATTGCCATTTCCATTCTTAGCTTCAGGACATTCCGTGGCATAATGTCCGGTCTTCTAGCACTTAAAACAGGTAATGTGGCTCAGATCCCTCTTGGTTGGTGTCGAAGGGTTGGAACGGTTCTGGCTGCTGCTCCCTCAATTCCCATCTCCATTCCTGGTGCCACTATGGTTGTGTGAACTTGTTTCGTTGTGCATGTGTCCTCCATGGTTATGGCCTCACTGGTTGTGGGTATGTCCTCTTGAGTACGGCGAATAGAGGGACTTCTGCTGAGCTCCTGAAGTGTACCTCCCCTATCCATACTTCCTCTTGCAATTATCAATCTGTTGCTGCTTTCCTTTGATCATAAGGGGCCTATCTACCAACTCCTGGTAGTTGTTGAATGTTGCCACCATCAACTGCATGTTCAGCTCATCATTCAGTCCTTCCAAAAACTTCTCCTGCTTAGCGGCATCTGTAGCTACGTCATTAGGAGCATAGCATGCTAACTTACTAAACTCATCCACATACTGGCCCACTTTACATCCTCCTTGGCGCAAGTTGCGAAACTCATGCTTCTTCATGCTCATAGCTCCAGCTGAAACATGGGCTGTGCAGAAAGCTTGCTGAAACTGATCCCACGTAATAGTTTCAATGGGGTAAGTGGTTGTGAAATTTTCCCACCATGATGTTGCGGGTCCATCAAGCTGATGTGCGGCAAAGTGCACTCTCTCTGCATCTATGCATCCTGCAATGGTTAGCTCTCTTCCAGTCTTGCGGAGCCAATTATCTGCAATTATCGGCTCGATGCTACTAGAGAACACCGACGGATTCAACCTTAGGAAACGGGCTAGGTGATCAACAGGGGGTGGTGGTGGTGGGTTGTTGTTGTTGTTGCCCTGTTTCTGATTCTGAACTAAAAGTTGCATCAAGGTATTCTGCTGCTGGATCAGCTGAGTGAGCTCCGGTGGGAAGGCAAATCCATTGTCACGTCTCTGAGGCATCTGATGGGTTTAGAAGGGGTGAGAAAACAGAATAGAAAAGGGGTCTAAGAGAGATTCACTACCCATAATGCTCATGAGAAAAACACAATCAATTTCACTTCAATCAATAGCACACAAGATTACAAAAGCGGTCTAATCTATAACTACTAACTCGATCGAACAGTCAAGTATCTATGCATCAGTGCCATCCCTGGATCAGTAATGCTGACAGGCACATTACTCGAGAATTATAACAGAGTGTCAATCACACACTTATTACATCGAGTCCTCATAGAGAGTATGATTACATAAATAGATCATGGCTGAAGGCCATCTAAACTAGATAACAGCGGAAGGCTTTGAAGGTAAACTAGTCCATCAACTCCAACGGCATAGCTGAGTGCAAAACAACGACCTATCGCACCTTATTTGTCGTCTGAGTAGTCTGAAAAATAAGACGTTGCACCTCGAAACGGGTCACATGGAATATGATGGCATAGTTACACTGTAAAGCAATGATAATGCAAAGACTATATCTACATGCAATATTTGGCTGGTGGAGGCTGTAAGTTTCATGGTTTTGCATAAAGCTAGTTTTTCCCTACTACAAAGGAATAAATTTATTTAACTACTCCCATGTTTCCCATTATTTGAGAAGGTTCCTCCAACTAAAATCCCAATTAAAAGTATCATCATTAACCCAACATCAAAATTAATTAGAGTAAGATGTTGAGATCACATCAATAGATTCAAGTAGTACATACTCAAGATGTCCATAACCGGGGACACGGCTAACCATGATTAGTTTATACACTCCGCAGAGGTTTGCGCACTTTCCCGCACAAGACTCGAGCACATCCATGATCAGATGATAGAGACATAGCCTTTCTAAAGCATTAACTCTCTACTCCGAGTAGACAGTACCACCTACAACCCTCTACATCTGCTAGTCTACCTCTTCAATAGCTCACGCAACTTACTCAACTATGCCAGAGCCCATAATGGCTTATGGCTGCACACGGAAGTTTCTAGCATGAATAATCTTATGATCCCTTTGATCCTGGGTGGCATTCCATGGGATAATCACATGGGTACTCTGAGATTTCCAAAACAGACAACACTGGGTACTCCAGGCGCCTCAACCAATCCACCCAGATTTGTATTAAAGTTTCCACCTTAATGTTATCCAATTAAAATAACTCTCGAACTTCCAAGTGTGTATCATGATCCAATCCCTGTCTACGAGCACGGCTAAGCAATAATAAGCATATCGTATATTCTCGGGGTGATCAAAAGGTATTAGGTTCCTACCTCAAGCACTAAAACCAAAACCATATGTTCCCAATCCTACCAATGCAAATATTTGTGGAGCAAAACTAATGCATAGTAAAACTGGGTATAAAAGAGTATGATGAAAGTGTAACTTGCCTTGCTGACAATCTGCAAACTCTAGAGATTCGTAGTAACAAACTCCGCACTCCGGGTAATCTAGCATAGACAAACAATAGCATACATAAGCAATCACTCAAACGAAACACGAGAAAACTCAAGTAAAGATCCAAATCGAACATGAAACAAGCAACGGCTTAAACTAACAAGAGTCAGAACCTAACAGCATTATTAACATGTGAATTAGATCTTAACAGAAAGTACATGTGATTGGCTACGATTCGCAAAAAGATTCAACTCAAACGGAGCAACGAAACTCAAAAATATGAACAAAACAAGATCGTTTACTAATCTGGACTAAAGTCAGGTTTTACAGTACCAAAATCATCTTCAAGTTGATTAATTGGAAATAGGGCTTCGAGATGAAGATCTAGGCGCTGGTTTCATCTAATTTGGATAAACGAGTAAAAAGTTATACTAGTTTAAAGATGAGGGGCTGAATGGCAATAGAAATAATCGCAGACAAATCCCTGGCGAAAATAAAATAAAAATAAAAGACTAGCGAACGAACGGTCGCTGTTTGAACCTAACCGACGAATAACATTCGTTAAAACAAACGAACGAGCGTCCGCTAAATAAATAAACCGACGGAGACCAAATGATCTAATAAAAAAACTGATCTAGGGTTTATAAAAAACCAAACGGTTTTTATACCTCAACCAAAAAAAGACCGGCGGCGACGGTGGCAGCGACGGCGAGATTCCGGCGAAATGGGGCGGCATGCGGCGGCGCAGGCGACGGCGGAGCGGGCGCGAGGCGTCGGCGCGGTGATGGCGGGTGGCGAGGGCGGCGCGGCAGTAGCGGAGCAGCGCGGGTGGGCGGAGCGGCGGCGGCGCTATGGTGGCGGGACTGCGGCGGTGGGGCGGGACGGGGCTTCGGGGGGGCATTATAAAGGGGGTGTGCCCGACTTGGCGGAGGGGCCAAGCGGCGGCAGCGGGCGGCTCCCGGACTCCGACGGAAGTCCGGCTCCACCACGCGCGGGAGGGCAGCGGCGATGTGGGCCGGCTGGGCCGCTGGCCCAATTCGGTCCAGGAACATTTTTTTAATATTTCGCCCGAAAAGAAAAATTGTAATAAATTATAAAAAAAATCAAAAATGCCAAAAAATTGCCATCTAAAACAAATATTTAGAACAAAGTGAACATTTTTCTGGCCTAAAAATGCAATTTTAAAAATGCATATTTTTCTAATTCAAATAAAATAGCGAATAAAATACCAGAAAATCCATAATTTGATTTAAAATTTCTTTTTCCAGTATTTCCCTAAATTTGAAGAAGTCATATTATCTTCTCTTGTTTTTTTTAATATTGGAATAAATGGAGAGAAAAATAATAAAGTCAACTTGATCCTTTCTTCAAATTTGAAATAAATTCAAATATGAATTTTGTGAAACCTCCAACTCTCTCCGTGGGTCCTTGAGTTGCTTAAGATTTCTAGGATCTCAACTAAATGCAAGAATAAATATGATATGCCTATGATGATCTATGTATAATGTCCAAATTGAAAATTGGGATGTTACATAAATTAAGGACTGAGTTCGATTCATTTCCTCGTCCAACCGGTCATCGCTTTTGTGTAGCAACTTTTGAATGTTTTCCATATCAGTTTGTTGTTTAGTTGCAATTTTAGCAAGTGTCTTATGGCTATGTTTGGATTTGCACTCAGAGTCATCTTCACTATAGGTTTGAAACTAAGCATTGCCTGAGTTTACATTGGCACCTCGTGCCATGAAGCAGTAGGTCGGAGCAGAGTCGTCCTCCTCATCGGCTTCAGTGTCGACAACGTGACCATTGTCTTCAGTGTTGAAGATGGACATGGAGACGAATGCCGAAGGTAGAGCCAGGCTTGCCACGCCTGAATCAGACTCCTCCTCAGACTACACCTCCGCCTCTTCAGAAGCAGACTCCTGCTCTTAATCCATCTCCTTGCCAATGAATGCACGAGCCTTGCCAGATGATCTCTTCTTATGAGATGAAGACTTTGAAGAAGACTTTGAGGATTTCTTCTTCTTCTTCTTCTCATCAGAATCATATTCCTTGTTCTTCTTCTTTTTCTTGCCTTCCTTGTCCCATTGAGGACATTCAAATATGTAGTGTCTTGGCTTCTTGCATTTGTGGCATGTTCTCTTCTTGTAGTCACGAGAGGAAGCCTCATCATTTCTCGAGCTAGATCTTGAAGACTTTCCGAAGCGATTCTTCTTGGAGAACTTTTGGAAATTCTTCACAAGCATTGCTAGCTCTTTGCCAATGTCTTCGGGATCATAAGAACTGTAGTCAGATTCTTCTTGAGATGAGGAAACAACTTTTGCCTTGAAAGCACAGGATCGACTATAGTTGGGGCCATAGATATCTCTCTTCTCAGATAGCTGGAACTCATGTGTGTTGAGCCTCTCAAGTATGTCAGATGGATCAAGTTCTCTAAAGTCAGGACGTTCTTGTATCATCAAGGCCAAAGTGCCAAATGAGTTGTCAAGTGATCTCAATAACCTCTCCACAATTTCATGCTTGGTGCTCAGTGGCGCCAAGTTCGCAAAGCTCATTTGTGATATCGGTGAGGCGGTTGAAGGTGAGCTGGACTTTCTCATTGTCATTTCTCTTGAAGCGATTGAAGAGATTTCAAAGGACATCAATCCTTGAGTCTCTCTGGGTTGAGACGCCTGCATTGACCTTTGACAGCCAGGCCCAGACTAGCTTCGTTGTTTCTAGATCACTGACACGGCCATCCTTTCCTTTGGTCAGATGACCACAAATGATGTTCTTGGCGGTTGGGTCTAGTTTCGCGAACCTCTTGACATCAGCAGCGGTGAAAGCTTCACCGACCTTGGGAACTCCTGTCTTGACGACATATCAGAGGTCAATATCAATGGCTTCAAGATGCATGCGCATCTTATTCTTCCAGTAGGGGTAATCACTGCCATCGAAGATGGGGCACACAGTGGAGACCTTGATTATCCCAGTAGTCGAGATAGCTAGAACTCCAGGTGGTTAAACTGAATCACACAGAACAAGGGAGCACCTTGCTCTGATACAATTGAAAGTGCTAGTTATTGATTTGAGGGGGGATGAATAGTTGATTTTTATGAATATCTTCAAAACACGAGGTCTTTGATATATGATATGAAGCAGAAGAAGGACTGCACTAGACATGCCGTAGTCATGTAAGCAATATAATCAAAGCATGAAGACTAATAGCAGCTAGGTAGTACAGATCGAAATGGAAGACTGAATGAAGCTAAATAGGTAATAGTCTTCGCATAGTGAAGTCAAACAGATCAGTCAAGAAAGCAATGACTTCAGGAAGACAAACTGAAATGTAAATAAGGTGGGGGATAGAACCGGTAGCTTGGTGAAGACAAGGATTTGGTAGACCAGTTCTAGTTGTTGTGACAACTATATGTCTGGTTTGGGAGGCTGGGATTGAACTTAGAAGACGACATCTTCACCTTGTTCCCCATGAGCTAAGGACACCCAGTCCTCGCCCAATCACTCTAGTAAGTCTTCAAGGTAGACTTCCAAACCTTCACGGACTCTGTTCACCGGCGATCCACAATGACTCTTGGATCCTCAGAACGTGACGCCTAACCGGCTGAAGGATGCACAATCCTCAAGTGTAACAAGTCTTCAGGTCACGCGGACAAAAACACTTCAGTGATGCCTAACACTCTTTGGCTCTGTGTGTTTTGGGCTTTGTGCTCGCAAGGAACTCTCTCTCAAGGGATTCAGAGATGGGTTGCTCTCAAACGACAAAAGTCGTGCAGTAACTCTGAGCAGCCACCAATTTATGGTGGAGGGGGTGGGCTATCAATGGTACGTGTCGGTGCTAAACAAATGGTTTTAACCCCTTTCCACGATGGCATTTGGAACCGTCGCCTAGTGAGTGACCGTGATAGGGGGTCTTTCCCGTACGACCTAGAAACCATCGGTGATAGGGACCCTACATTACTCCTTTTCATTTGTGGTTGCATTGCCATCGCAGTCGGTATTTTATGGTGCTACGTTTACGATGCACGACCCATCACAAACGGTTCACTATTACAGAACGTGTATGATAAGCATACAATCACACACATTTGCTTTTCAAAAATTGTATGTGATAACTAATTAAGAAGATTAGCTAATCATTGTACGAGTGTCGGATAGGATTACGAAACATTCGACCGTCGTAACATCATCGTACACGATAAGTATCGCACACGCTAGTCTATGGTGCAATGTTTACGATGCATACTTCATCAGAAACAGTTCATGGTTGTTAATCAAGTATGATAAGACAACTATCGCACACGCTATTCTATGGTGCAACATTTATGATGCATACTTCATCACGAACAGTTCATGTTTGTGAATCGTGTACGATAAGGCAACTATCTCAAACGGTTAGTTTGCCAGCACCGTTTGTGATATTTCCTGACATTGCACACGCTTTGCAAACGACAACTTAGTGCACGCTTACACACGTTTCCTCTCTGTGAACCGTCTCAAATTATGGTGTATATCACAAAAATTTATATTTTACCAACCATGTGTGTCGTAACAACTTGGAGAGCGTAATTTCACCATAATTTAATTGCTACTATATAAAATTGAAATTGAATGAGATTGAATATATGCTATAGTTTTATTCATATCCATCAGGTTCAGACAACCAATGCATTACTCGATTCATAGGTACACATCAAGAATTACATAAGAACCAAATAAAGAATGACGAACCACAGTTGTATACTTGTACTATTAAAGACAATAAAGAAAGAGGTGAAATACATTCTGGTTGCTGAACAAGGTGAAGTGGAATGCCCATATTGTGCCCTCCTCCATGGAGAAGGCACACACGACTCTAGTCCAACCCCTTGTGATGGCCGACCGCCCACCCTTCACGGTCTTCATGGAAACATCTAGATAATCATCGTGTTCTGGCAGAAATAATTGAACCTTTGCATGCCCACCAATCATGTAGTTTTAGAGGTAATCTTTAGTAAACTGTTTTGGAAACCACTGCAAAGGAAAAAGATTCAGACATTGTCATCTAACACAACTCATTATGGGCAGTAAAAAGAAGCCTCCAGAGTTCTTACTTACCATCCTGCAGTTTGTTGTTGTATTTGATAAAGTGTAAACAAATTGTTTAATTGCCATATTTTGACCCATTTTACTAATAATCTTTATCAGCTTCCTCACTTGATGTTGGTTCATCGATATCTCATTTCCCCATACGGAGAAAGGGCCGAAGCGCGGATCTTTACCAATGACATATGTACCTAATAGCACCAAGTTAATATTAGAAGATAAACACCAATTGCACAATGATGTAGTACAACACTCTTTTATAATATTCTATAACATCCAATATACTCACATATTAGATGAATTAACATCTTATATTATGGGCTGGAAGGAGTTCATTGCATTCTTACAAACTATCGGTTGATTAAGTACTGCTGTATCCATGGGTTAGAGTTAGTTTGAGCTAGTTAGGGCTGAAATAGGCCTAAAGTATATCTAAACATGAGGGCTAGTTTGATCTGCATCTATAACCCACCCAAAAAAACTATCCAACCCAAGATCCGAGCTGATCTGGCTGGCAACTATCGCCTCCGGCAGTAGCTGCGACGCGCGACCAAGGTCCATGGCCATAGCCACGACCCCAGCTGATCTTCGCCGCGCTCGCCACGCACCCTGGCGGAAGCTTAGATCTGCCGAAAAAATCGCGCCGCCCCTGCATCACCTCCATAGAAGCAACGCCCGCAGAGAACGCCGGCCGCCACTTCGCCCAGCAGCCCTCCACGCCGCCTCCGTCAACCTCCCAATTCGCCAAAAAAGCTGCCTACACTGCGCCCTGCCCAACGATGCACCACCGCCTGAGGGGGCCGCCCTGCGATGACCCTGCCTTGCAGGAGGGGAGACCAGGGCGCCGCCGGGTGGGCTTTGCCCGACAGTGAGGGGGAGAGGAGCCGAGGGGGAAGTTGGCGGCAGTGGAGTTAGGTGCCCCCGCCCCCTGTTAGTTCTCCTAGTGCATTTATTCTCAATCTAAGTAGCTAACCCTGTCATCCAAACACCTCTTTGGATGGAGTTAGTTCAGGGTTAGTCATGAGCTAGAAACTAACTCTAACCTCTAAGCTAAGTTGAGTATCCAAATAGGGTTGTGTTTTTGTTGTTGCTACTCCTGCTCTTCTACGTGTATCTAGACATCATCAGAACATTAAGGTAACACTCTTCCTTGTTGCTTTTAGCCTAGGATTGCATTTGTAGACATTAAGTACAGTGCATGTTGCTATGTAGCCTCAGATATATTACATATGGCCCAAGTTAACCTAAGGACAAATGGGTTGTAGATATATTCAGTTAAAAGTCTGATTCACCTATTAGTCCCTTATCAGCCCCCGGCCCATATGGTACCAGCTACCGATATCCTGAACAGTGAGAATATATAAGCTATGGGATGAAACTAACCTCGATGGAAAACAGTAGTTGTTCCCAAAGTTGTCCTGTGTAGGGACATTGAGAAGCATGTTAAGCACAATAGGCTAAACATCAACCAAAATTATCCATGACAGACAAAATAATCTCCAAAAGATAGCTTCAGTGTGCAGGTTTAAGCACGCTAGTAAAGCAAAACAAGTGAAAAGGTGTGTTAACTGCAATAGGCCTAACATTTAACAACAAGAAAACATAGTCATTCGAACTGGTATTGTGCCGTTCTAAGTACACTGGTTATTGTTAAATAAAAATGGAAATGCGTGTTTAACTACAAGATGCAGCAACCAAATGTAGTCATTCATGCCCTATTTGTTTCAGCTTTGCTTGGATTTTAATCGTCTATGGATTCACTTCAGTGGCGAAGATGTTTCCGTGAATCAGCTTCGACACCGAAGTACACTTTTAGGTGCTTTAGGAAATTGCACTAAAAATGACCCAAATCCGGATTCATCTTCACTGCAAAAGCTGATTCCAAATAGTTGTTTGTTTTGGATTCCAGATTCGGCTTCACTGGCAAAGCTGAATCTGGTCCCAGAATCGGAAACAAATAGGGCCATAGTGGTATTGTTGAAACTGGTACTGATGAAATTGAACTGCACAGTTCATACTTGCACATATAGAACATCATGTTGTGAATAACTGGAATAATCAAGGCATACTACGAACCACCAAATATAGCATTTCAAACTGGAACTATGCTAACTACAAACAATAGAACAACCAAAAAACTTTAAAAGAGGCATATGCTAGCTATAAGAGGCTTAACAGCAAACAAGTATAATTCCTATCAGTATGTTTAAAACTGGATTGATGAAATGTACTGCACAGTAAATAATTGCACACACAAAGCATCGCAATTTGAACAACTGAAATAAACAAGGCACATTGCAAACAACCCGATATAGCAATTAGAAATGGACATATTCTCACTACACTACAAAAGGGACTCGACAAAACAAATCATGGGTTTGCCCCTGTGAAGAGTCATGACAAAAAAAATCATGGGTTTCCTCACTTGCCATAGATGGGCTCGTTCCTGTGGGAAGAGCATGGAGCCTGGATGCGCTCCATGTTGTCACAGATGGGCTCCTTCCCCTTGGAAGAGCATGGTTGTAGGGTGCCCTCCCTGATGTCGCAGACGGGCTCTTTCCCCTTGGAAGAGCAGATGGGCTCTTTCCCCTTGGAAGAGCCAGAGAGGGTGCCCTCCTCGTGGTCGTCGTCGATGAGGCCCGACATGGAAGTTGTGGATCCCAAGCCGGCGTCGCAGAACATGTCCTTCAGAAATGACAAAAGGGGATCAATGGTGATGTAGGATGGCAAGTTGTTGATTGTGAGCCAGAGGAGATCAGCGGCAGGGCCATGCATGAGATCTATGGCGGTTGACCAAAGGGGTTGGGGTGGGCCACTTCAGGCCATCGTTGTCGATGACCTCGATGTCGTAGTAGGTGGAAGAGACATGCCCTCATACTCTAGCCCGCTGCTTGAGTTCCAGCAGCCAGTAATGGTCGTTAGCTTTCTCAATGACGTCGGGCGAAGAGACTGCGATACACCTCTATTTGGCTAGTCGCTCCTCGAGCTCCATGGGAAGCGTAGCCGGGATTAGGTTGCGATGCTCTGGAGTGGGGGATGGGGATGGGGATCTAGGGGAAAAGGGACGTTTGGCAGGCGTCATCTAAGAAACTCAGGGTGGCCTTGGTATGGAGATCGGTGGGTAAGATGAACAGGCAAACCGGCAGATGTTGACAATGGAGGTCTTGCGGCAGCGACGGCGGGGACCTTGCTAGGGTTTCGAGCGAGGGAGGGGGTGTGTGTGTGCGTGCGCACGTGCCTGAGGAGGTTTGGGTGTGTGTATGTGTGTGGAGGGGGGTTGTTTGAGGAAATGACGTGGGTACTGAAATTTTTTCAACGCGGGAGTGAAATGCCGGGGCTAATGAAAATTTTGATGATGGTGCATGGCACATGGTCCAGAGATAACAACCGTGTGTTATGAAACAGAAAAACCCTCAAGACGTGCAAATATTTTCTAGGGTCAGGCGGGATTGGGAACAAGAAACATCGCATACAGTCTGGAGATACCAAGAGTGTGTTATGAAACAAAAAAAACCATCCTCGAGGCGGGCAGATATTTTCTAGGGATGCAGGTGGGATTGGGAAGAAGAAACATCGCACACGGTCCGGAGATAACAACCGTGTGTTATGAAACTGAAAATCCCTCGAGGCAGGCAGATATTTTTGAGAGGGGGAGCCTCGTGGAGCCCAATGTACTGTGCGTATGTGTGCGTGACAGGGGCACTGGCGTGGCACATAGTTAGTTTGAGTGAACCGTGTCTGTTGCGTCATCCGACTTGTCTAATGTTCATAAATTTGGCAAAAAATGACGCACGAGAGGGTGAGAACACGAACACACTTGCATATGGACCAAATTTATATGTATGAAAAGGGTGGTTTCATTTTCAAATACCAAATGCAACTACGATGTCGCACCTATCTCGCAAAGCGCACAGTATTGCTTGCCCCCCCCCTTGTGTCGACACGAAGGGAATCCTAAGCTATATATGAATGCATGCCCCGCCTCCCCCCAACCGAGGCTCATCTAGCAAAGTGCGAAGTAGCTAGAAGCCCCCCTACCTCGTGTCGGCACGAAGGGAATCCTAAGCTATGAAT
>NC_041387.1:202476954-202478611 GCF_002162155.2 Triticum dicoccoides | reverse complement strand
TGCGCCATTATTATATAGTAGTGGCGCACCACATGTCTGGTGCGCCATTAGTGTCCAAATAATAATGGCGCCACCACATCCACGGTGCGCCATTAGTAACAATTTTTTTAATTTTTTTTCAAAACTAGTAATGGCGCACCAGGGGATAGTGCGCCATAGTGCGCCTTTACTAGTTAAACTAGTAATGGCGCACCACATCCACGGTGCGCCACTAGTAATTTTTTTCAAAAAAAATTCCATTTTTTTATTTTTTTTTCAAAACTAGTAATGGCGCACGAGTGGATAGTGCGCCATTACTAGTTAAACTAGCAATGTCGCACCACATCCACGGTGCACCACTAGTAATTTTTTTTCAATTTTTTTATTTTTTTTCAAAACTAGTAATGGCGCACCACATCCACGGTGCGCCACTAGTAATTTTTTTCATTTTTTTTATTTTTTTTCAAAACTAGTAATGGCGCACTGTGTGTGCGGTGCGCCATTACTAGTTGAACTAGTAGTGGCGCACCACCCACGGTGCGCCATTACTAACTTGGCCCAAAAATTCCACCGAACGCACCACCCTGTGGACCCCCTTTTCAGTTTAAAAAATAAATAAAAGAAAATGATGGGAATGTCAAAAAAATAAAAGAAAATAAGTTTCCCATGTTTTATGTGGTCTAGTTGTTGGGAAAATTTACAAATATGAATTTCGACTTTATTTGCAAAATCTCTCTGGAATTTGTAAAATGGACATAACTTTTGCATACGAACTCGGATTAAAAAGTTTTTTAAATGAAAAATCATCTACTCGAAAAGTTACATCCAAATTTAACGAGGGGAGCCCCGTTAAACATTTTCAAAATTCTCAAAAACCTAACAGAATAAAAGATACGGGGTTTTTAAGATCTAGAGGGGGGGAAATGAAAAAAAATAAATCAAACTTACTAGTGGCGCACCATTTTCTAGGTCGCCACTAGTAATAGAAAAAAAATGGTTTCAAATTTTTGTTTGGATTTTTTTTTCAAAAAATGATACGTAATATGACCGTGAAGTTTGAAATACTTTTCAAAATTTCATCATACTCATGAACATGAACAAAGTCATAGACATCAACAAGGTTTAATAGGATTGATATGATAGATATATCAACAAGTGCTTGTTAAGTGACGTGGTGCTGGGGTTGGATAGAACTACGAAGTTAAGCGTGCTCGGGCTGGAGTAGTGTGAGGATGGGTGACCTTCCGGGAAGTTTGACCACTTAGTGAGATTTGACTTGAGATTAAGCATATTGACCCGAGATTAAGAAAAAAAGAAAAATGATTGAGAAAAAATTCTGAAAAAATATTTGAAAAAAAAATTGTTACTAATGGCGCACTTCTATGTGGTGCGCCATTACTAAGTCTGATAGTAATGGCGCACCGTGGGCTATACTAGTGGCGCACCTGTAGTGCGCCATTAGTAGGCAAAACAGGTGCGCCACTAGTAGGCAAAACAGGTGCGCCACTAGCAGGCCTTTTCCTAGTAGTGTAGCCCCCTCCCACTCGTGTCGGCACGAAGGGAATCCTAAGCTATGAATGCATGCCCCCCAACTGAGGCTGAACTACCAAAGTGCGAAGAAGCTAGCAACCCCCACCCCAGCAAAGTGCGAAGAAGCTAGCAACCCCCCCCCTCCCTC
>NC_041387.1:202466846-202476552 GCF_002162155.2 Triticum dicoccoides | reverse complement strand
CTAGAGAGGCATCTCACCAAGATTGATCATAAAGCGGACCAAGAATAATCCACCTTGGTTGTACAACCTCTGTCTTCTTGCTGGTCAAAGTGATGGTCGTCCATGCGACCCCAGATAGGCTACCTCGCCAATAATCATGCAAGTAGCTAGTCCCCGAAGACAACCACTGCAAGCGTGTGTCCCAAACATATGTATGGATCAGGTGTGTTTTTTTAGTACACAATGGAACAAATTTGATGTGGCACCGTGATTTCGAACAAGAAATCCCCACAACGAGTGATGGTTAGGTTGATGATGCATATGTATGTTACACCACAATTCAAGTCGATGACGGGCATTCATGCATGCATGCGTGCATAGTATATGTGCTCAAACTTTTATTAGGTCTGAATCTCACCATGACCTATAGTACGATAACACAAACCAAATGAAGAATCCTCCATGGTAACCTATCTTGTTATCAGTCAAGGTGATCATGGATGTCCATGCGGGCCCACGAATATATAGGCTTGTCGCTGATAACCACGCGAGGGAGTGTACCGTTCTAAGACAACCACTACATGAATATGTACGGAGGTGATGCGTGTATGCATGTTTGAATAACGGTTCACAACATTGATGTGGAGCGTGCGTCGAAAATCATACAGTCTCCCCACACAGAGCGAGATCGGTTCATGACGTGTCGTTGTACTAGGCACTTCGACTCGATGGGAGGGATTCATGCGTACACATGCATGCGTGTGTGCTCATACAAATATACCATATTTACAAGCAAAAAATAACCCCCTCCTATGTCAAATTAACCACTCTTGTTGTCAGGCAAAAAGTAGTGATGGACCAAGTGGGCCCACATATGGAAAGCATCGATATCGTTGATAACCTCTTAAGTGGGTGCGAGAGGACAACCACCATAGCTTTGCAAGTGGGCCAAACATATCTTGAATATAATACCTAAAATGCACAACTTTGATGTGCCACACATGACTCAAAAATCATAAACCATGCACCCACACAGAGCTAGGTTGATAAAGCGTACTACATATGATGGTCCCCTTCCCCCTCTCCCGACGTAGGTCAAAGTGATGCACATGCACTACAAAAAAAACACTTCCATGATGATACGTGTTTGTCACAGTAGGTCGCGTTTTCTGTCATGCATGTACATCTATGACGATTTTATGACAGAATCAAGATAGTCATACCTGTGCTGTCGTAGAAGTGTTCCATGACATTACCAAAATTACCATCACGGAAGTGTCCACTTCCATGACGATAAATCGCGTGTCATAGAAGTGCTTTCGTCATGGCTGACCGACACGTGGCATCCACCGTAACGGGACGGCGTTAACCGTCGTTAACCTATCGGTTCCGGTTTTTGGATCCGATAACCCGCTAACAGCCACGACCAATGCCGATTTTCCACTTGTAAATTTCTCATTGGCTAACGGATCCACGCGTCAGCTCCGCGTTAGCACAGGTGTCGCTCATCCAACGGTCGAGATGGGCCTATGATATGTTGACATGTGGACCGGCCCAAAAATGGCCCATAATGTTTAAATGGGCCGGCCCAACTGAAGGCCCATAAGATTTAGCAGACCATAATGGGCCGGCCCAGCTAAAGGCCCACAAGATTTAGCAGAACATAATGGGCCGGCCCAACTAAAGGCCCACAAAATTTAGCATACTATAATGGGTCGGCCCAGCTAAAGGCCCACACGATTTTGCAGACCATAACGGGCCGGCCCAGCTAAAGGCCCACCAGATTTTGCGGACCAAAATGGGCCGGCCCAGCTTAAGGCCCACAAGATTCTGCAGACCATAATGGGCTGGCCCAGCTAAAGGCCCAACATTATCTATCAAATCGGCCCGTCAACGGCATGTCCTAAACTTATCATCAACGCGGCCCATGGTCACTTCTGGTGCGTTAACAGTCCGCTAAGTAATTGGGCCGAATTACGGCTCGGTGTATTTCCGGCCTGTTAAAGGTCCTGCTTCATTTTGGCCCATTTACAGGCCATCAAAACTTTCGACCCATAAACGACCGTGAAAGATTTGGGTCATATTCGGCCATGTCCGACGTTCGGCATGTTAGAGGCCCACTATAGATATGGGCCACTTTCGGCCTGTTGTCATTTTCGGCCTGTTAACGCCGGACGAAAACCATGGGCCATATGTGGCCCAAAATCATATCGGGCCCATTAACGACCCATATGAAAATGACGATAAACTAGCCCGACCGAAGTTCCGGCCTGTTAAAGGCCCATGTATTAGGTCGGCGCATTTACGGCCCGTCCGGATTTCGGCCTGCCCGCATCGTAAATGGGCCACCATTTCGGCCTGCTAAGACCAGTGGGTTATTTGGCACAATCAGGGCCCAATCTCACTTTCGGTCTATTAAAGGCCCATGTTTTTTATGGGCTCGAGATATTTACACCTGTAAACGGCCTATTTTTACTAAGGGCCAAAATTATGTTTAAGCCTGTTAAAGGCCCAGTATGGGCACATGCCTACCAGAAAAATATGAAAGCTTATGCTGATTTAGGCCCAGATATTTTTAGTGGGCTACATGCCAATTTTGGCCCGTAATTGTTTTTAGCCCAATTGGAATGGGCCCGATGAATGTTGGCATGTTGAGCTCCTATGAAGCTTTCGGTCGAATACATTACTAAGATAAACCTACACTCTACAAAAATAGCGTCGCAATTACTACAGCCTGTGGCAGCATCATAAATGTTGTATCGCAACAAAATAAATTCCAGTCATACAACAAAAAGGCCTGTTGGCATAAAGTTTACAGTCCTTCCAGATAAAAGCACCATCAGATGTATAGAAGCACAGATCATTTAACCTGAGTGCTAATGTTTCAGGCTGTAGAATCTGATGGAGCAGCACGATCTTCACCTTTTTTCCGCCATCGCTCTTGAACAACGAAGCAAATGTCTGATTGTCTGGTTTCAAAACCATTCATATGTTGACGACATTTGTTAACCACTATTCTTTTTTCCGAAATGATGTCCATTAGGGATTGGACTTGTGTTTGGAGCACAGATATATCACTCTGTCTAGGAGGAAGATTTTGTTCAGTAGGCGATTTGGATGAGGTTACCTTGACAACTAACCCAGAAATATGCAGGAAGGTGCTTTTTGCACTGTTAGTGGAGAGATACTGACGCACTGCAGCAAGAGGAAACATTGTGCCTGCGGTAGCCTCGTCACCTTCAGGTGGTTGTGGTTGTTCAATAATTTGTTCCATAGCTTCCTGAAAGTTTGAACTTGTAGATTAGTGTACCAGATAAGTTACTAATGAGACAAGAACAAATGAAGTAGGTTAAACGTTTATACATAACTTATTTTGGTGAACTACTGTAATACATTAGCATGTATTGTACTGCCAACTACATAATAAAATCTCGTTCGGAACATATGTCCATGTAGCATGCCTACTGTATTGTCTATTTCCTCACATTCATTGATATCTAAGGATAAAGAGACATGGTTTAAAGTAGGATGAACATAGTATGACATCATTCATATCATGGGCAAACAGATATAAAACAAACAGGCTATTTTATCATTGTGTGCGCACGTGAACATAACAACTAGCTTACAGATCAAGACCAAAAGAATATCCTTCATCTCTTTTAAACCATGTAAGGTGAAATGATACGTTAAGACAACTGTGTATAAAAGTGAACAGAGTAACTGACATTGGTTGCAAACCAAGTAGTTAAATGAACACATCACAGTACCAGTCAGTTCAAGGAAGGAGGAGTAAGAACTTACAACAGGGGCTTGAACTGGTGTGTTCATGCCCTTCATCCTGCTGGTGTGGCAATCCTTGAAGACTTGCACTGCATTCGGTTCAGGTTCTTTTTGGTCCGCACGGGCTTTCCTCTGTATTTGGAACAAGTCAATATAGATACGAGAATATGGCACAAAAAAGAAGGAAGTAGCAGATATTTACAAGAGCCTCGAAGTGTCCAATATAGCTACGAGATCCTGTTGTCTGTTGGAATTTCACTTTAGAACGGTTGGTTTTGTTCTTAAAACAGTTTGCCTAGAAGAAGATACACTTGTAAGGCACATACATAAATACAAGTTCAATATGTGGTCTGATCAAATATATATAGCCTACCTGATACTTTGGATTAGACCAGTGTTTAACGAGGGTTGTCCAGTCTTCAACTGTAATATATTCCACTTGAGATGTTTGGGCGATTTCATTGTTCGCCTTGCCTTCAAAGTGAGATTTCTAAGGTGGTACCGATACTGTCGCGGAGCAAACTAAAAAACATGAGTGCATGCTTGTTTAGTTGCGTCATATTTTGGATCCAACTTGAACCTCATTTGTTGAAAAAAGAATGTGAGTCTTATTAGGAATAAGCTAGAAAGTATGGGACAGAGCAAGACAATGTTACTAATTGCGATGAATAACATTACTTACAAATAAATAGTCAAGGAAGGTGTTAAACTGGGTATTTTCTTTCTCATTCATGTACTGGATCCACGTTGGGAGGATACGTGCATGACACCTAATGGCAACGTCTGCCTCTGATACTAACTTGGCTGACTCTGTAGCATCACGTGGCCTTTTTAAACCTGCCTCAAAATGGATGTCCATTCTTCCTCCTTTAGATTTTGTTAGTCTGTCAAGCATTATCCCTGTTGTCTGTTTCCGCTTGCGCCATGGTGCTAGTTCAACAACGAATATGGAAAGTGTTAGTGGACATCAAACTGTGAGAGTACATATAAAGGAGCTTGCAACTGCAACTTGACTCGGTCAGGTACCATCTTGGTGTTGATGCTCATGAGGTTCATCTGATCTTGCCTAGTCCTGTTGTGTCAGCAGTGCTTCGGAAGTAGTGTTAGGTGTGAAGGCAGCTTGGGAACTGGCCAGTTCCGGAGCAAACGAACGAGTAACTCGTTGAGATGTTGGTACAGTTGAAGCGGATGCTGCAGCTGGTGGAGCAGGTGATACTGTGTTTTTAGACTTAGCTGGTGGACTTCGACCTTCTACTGCACTATAAGTACCAGTAGAATCTCGACGGCAGATCCTTTTCTGTTTCACCCGACGAGTAACAACACTCCCTACTATATTATTTTCCTTGCTCTTTTTCGACTTTGCCATGTCAAGCCGTACCCACAACACAAAAGAATAAAATTGCTCTTCAGAACTCAGTGATGCATGATACAGACAAGCAATACTTTGATGTAAGACAACTGTATGAGGATGGAATATGTAAGAAAAATAGGACGGCATGACATATTCAGAGCTACGATGTGCAAACTAAGCAGAAGGATTTTCAAGAAAATAGAAGTAATGCAAGCTAGACACCATATGAAAGATGCAACCAATATTACTCTGCCAAGTTAAAAGTGTCGTGTCATAAGTGGCAATTCGAAAAATTAGAAGAAGTACAAAGTAGAAATCAATGCAAGATGCAACCACTATCAAACTACCATGTTAAAAGTATCCAATCATGAGTGACTGATGCGGGATACACAACAGCAGTACTTTGATGTAAGAACATGGTATGATAGATAGATGCAGTGTATTCTAGACACAGAAAGCCATGTCATATGTACATGTATAACGTATAAACTCAGTAGGTGCAATTTAATCAAAACAGAAGAAATACAGGCTAGATAACATATGCAACATCAAACCAATTATCACACTGTCAACTTAGAGAAAGCACATGCGGTGGTGGAGTACGGGAGATGAACTCATCATGTAGAATTGGGACTTCAACTTTATTAGCAGTAGAAGTGGCAAATCTAGAGAGTCTCTGTTTGCGTCGGTGCAGTGGACCACCAACATCCCCTAACTTACTCTTTTCCTTCCTATTTTCTGATATTGCCTTATGAATTCAAAACCACAAGAAGATCAATAAAATTACCTCTGCATAACTAGTTGATGCATGATACAGACGAACACTACTTTGATGTAAGGCAAGCGCAGGATAGGAGGATGGAATATATACAAAAAACGACACCATTTCATATTCACATGTAAGATAGGGGGATGGAATATGTATGAAAAACAGTAAGCGGAAGGCATTTCAACAAAATTAGAAGAAATGAAAACTAGGCACCATATAACATGCAACCAATATCACTCTATCAGGTAAAAAGTGTCTCTTCGTAAGTGCCATTTCAAGAAATTAGAAGCAGTACAAGCTAGAAGACAATGCAAGATGCAACCTACATCACAGTCCCAAGTTAAATGTGTCTTATGGGTAAGTGATCGTTGTAGGTATAAGTTGTAAGCTACGCAGATGCAATTCAACATAATCAGAAGCAATACAAACTAGACATCATACGGAAAAACGCAACCACATATAACAGTTCCATGTAAGAGCAAGCACCTGTGATGGTGGAGTAGGGGAGATGTGCTCATCATGTACACGTATGTTCTAGAAACAGGAACACATGTCATATTCACATGCATTATGTGTAAAGTAAGCAGATGCAACTCAAGTTAGAAGCAATGCAAGCTAGACATCATACGCAACATGCAACCACATATAATAGTGCAAAGTTAGAGCAAGCACCAATGATGGTGGAGTAGGGGAGATGTGCTCATCATCTACACAGCTACGTTGACTGTCCAGCCTTGTGTTCTCTTGCGAATCTTGTTGGGTGGATGGCAGAGTATAATCTATAGAGACCCCCTGTTTGGGTTGCTCCGAAGGACCACCATCATCCACTGTCGGACTAATTTCCTTCAGCTGTAATGATTTTGCATTGTGAAGTCAAACCGATAAGAAAAAGGAATAAAATTCGCTCTTCAGAACTCATTCATGAATGATACTGACGAACACTACTCGGATGAAAGGCAAACACATGATGCAAGGATGGAATATGTATGAAAAATAGGATGGCGTGATATATTCACACCTATGATGTGGTAACTAAGCAGAAGGCATTTTAACAAATTAGAAGCACTGCAAGCTAGACACCATATGCAAGATGCAACCAATATCACTCTGCCAAGTTCAAACAGTATGGCGTTTCAACAAATTAGAAGCAGTACATGCTAGAAATCATATGCAAGACACAACCAATATCATAGTGGTGACTTAAAGGTGCCTTGTCATAAGTGACTGATGCGGGATATGCAAGAACAGTAGGCTGATGTAGAAACAGGAACACATGTCATATTCACATGCATTATGTGTAAAGTAAGCAGATGCAATTCAACAAAGTTAGAAGCAATACAAGCTAGACATCATATGCAACATGCAACCACATATAATAGTGCCAAGTTAGAGAAAGCACCTGTGATGGTGGGGTAGGGGAGATCTGCTCATCATCTACACAGCTATGTTGACTGTCTAGCCTTGCGTTGTCTTCCGAATCTTGTTGGGAGGATGGCGGAGTAGAATATGTAGAGAACCTCCATTTCAGTTGCTCGGAAGGACCACCATCATCCAATGCCTTGCCAATTTCCTTCAGCTTTATTGATTTTGCATTGTGAGGTCATACCGACAAGAAAAAGGAATATAATTCGCTCTTGTGAACTCATTCATGCATGATACTGACGAACACTACCCTGATGAAAGGCAAAATTAGGATATGAGGATGGAATATGTACGAAAAAATGGGCAGCTTGACATATTCACACCTATGATGTGGTAATTAAGCAGAAGGCACTTCAACAAATTAAAAGCACTGCAAACTAGACACCATATGGAAGGTGCAATCAATATCACTCTACCAAGTTAAAACTGTCTTGTCATAGGTGGCATTCATCAAACTAGAAGCAACACATGCTACAAATCATATTCAAGACGCAAACCAATATCACACTGCCAACTTAAAGGTGTCCCATCATAAGTGACTGATGCAGGATACACAAGAAGAGTAGTTTCATGTAAGAACATGGTGTGATAGACAGATATAGTATGTACCAAAAACAGGAAAGCGTGTCATATTCACATGTATCATGTGTAAGCTAAGCAGATGTAGTTTACAATAATTAGGAGCAATACGAGCTAGACACCATATGCAACATGCAACCAGATATCACACTGCCAAGTTAGAGCTAGCACCTTGGATGGTGGAGTAAGGGAGCAGAGACTTGGACCTTGTAATGCAGTATCAGTACAAGGAGAATCTGTGTAGATGCCATGTTTATGTTGTTGCAGAGGACCACCATCACCGCCTTCCTTCCTCTTTCTTCATTTTGCCTTGTCAAGTCAAACCCACAAGAAAAAGAAATAAAATTTTCTCTTCAAAACTCATTGAAGCATGATACTGACGAACAATACTTTCATGTAAGGCAGCCGCGTGATAGGAGGATGGAATATGTATGAAAAACAGGACGGCGTGACATATTGACATGTATGATGTATAAAGTGTAAACTAAGCACAAGGTGCTTGAACTTGTTAGAATCAATGCAAGCTAGAAACCATATGAAAGATGAAACCAATATCACTATGCCAAATTAAAAGGGTGCCCTAACAAATGTATTTGACCAAATTAGAAGCAATACATGGCAAGAGGCTAGAAATAATATGCAATATGCAACGAATAAAGGTGACTTATCGTAAGTGATTTATGCAGGATATAGAAGAGAGGTAGTTTCATGTAAGAACAAGGTTAACACATAGATGTATAGTGTACCAAAAATAGGAAGGCATGTCATATTCACATGTATAGTGTGTAAAGTAAGCAGATGCAATTTACCCTAATTAGAAGCATTACAAGCTAGAAACCGTATGCAACATGCAACCACATATCACACTGTGAAGTTAGAGCAAGCACTTGTGATGCTGGTGTAGGGGAAGTGAGGTGTTGAAGTATAGATGTCACGGCCGGTTTTCTAATAAAAATATTTATTGAGAAACCAATCTTTTGAGTCCAGTATGAGAGAAATCCTCCTCACTGGTAGACAAATTCTTGATACAATAAGCCAGTAGCATAAAATATATTACAGGGTCGAACTACGGTTGTTCAACCAAATTATTACAAGCACGCCAATAAATATACATATTGGCGGACATGACACAGTGGTGTGGAGGCATACTACTGACTCGAGGATAGGGTGGTGGTGGAAAAACACAGCGGGGAGAGAGATACAAGTCTCTAAAACTGTCATCTCATCGAGCGTCGAGGTGAGGCTCGATGAATTTATTTGGTAGCGGAAGCGGATATAATACAGTGACTAAATCCAGGGTCGTACGAGACTGACTGGGACTCCTCTAGGCGTCGGACTCGCTATCAAATTCTTCATCCATGAGATCGCCTTCGTCAGCATCTGGCCAAATCAACAAGCCAGTGAGTACTTTGAAAGTACTCGCAAGACAGTTCGGACGTAAGATATAACAAATGCATGCATGAATGCATCATGATTAATTCACCAATGTATAATCAAAAATTAGCATAACAAGGTAAGTAAAAGGGAAACAGCGGTAGTCCGCCTGAAATCCCACAAAACATAAATCAAGACCGATCGGGTGTCTGAAGCGATGCCTCGAAAGGTGAACAAATAAATATAAGGAAATGATGCCACAGTCGGGCGTCTTAGCGACACCACATAAAGGGCTTTAAAAGAAATGCCACAGTCGGACGTCGGGGCGACATCATAGAAAGGGCTTTAAAAGAAATACCACAGTCGGGCGTCTTAGCGACACCACAAAAAGGGTTTTAAAATAAATGCCACAGTCGGACGTCGGGGCGACATCACAGAAAGGGATTTAA
>NC_041387.1:202456667-202466676 GCF_002162155.2 Triticum dicoccoides | reverse complement strand
TAAAAGAAATGCCACAGTCGGACGTCGGGGCGACATCACAGAAAGGGCTTTTAAAAGAAATACCACAGTCGGGCGTCTTAGCGACACCACATAAAGGGCTTTAAAAGAAATGCCACAGTCGGACGTCGGGGCGACATCACTGAAAGGGCTTTAAAAGAAATGCCACAGTCGGGCGTCTTAGAGACACCACATAAAGGGCTTGAAAAGAAAGTAAAATACAACAATGCCTCAGTCGGACGTCTGAGCGACATCGCAGAAAGGGCTTTCATTCACAAGTAAATAATACTCATAATAAACATTCAATTTATGAGAATAAATGGGTTAGTCCATTCACAGGAATAATCATTTAACCGGACTTAGAACTCATGCGATTCACCAGAGTCTCTGTCATCAAAACTGACATTTGATCAGGATAAGATAATATCGATCTTGGACATGGAATAGATGATTTGGAGGAATATATGACTCTGCAGAGTTTGTACAAAATTTTTCCCACAGCCAACAGATTTCCGTAGTCCCGAAGGACTAGTTCCGTTTACGGTTTTTCGGGAGAAAACACAGCTAACCAGTACACACCCATTCTACCTCTCGATGCTAGGAATCACCCTAGACATCGTCCAAGAAAACTTTTGAGATGGGGAGATCACAATCTCGAATAGCATGGGATCAAATTTATATACGCGCGCTCTAAGGGGTGCCCCCCTCTCGGTCCCAACCGGAAACACCCATGCCCCCTGACCGGATGATTGGATTTAATCCAGGGCCATGGAACCATCATCACGGTCTCTCCTTTTTGGTGTGTACCAGGAAAGCGGTTTACAACTTACTAAGCCATATTCCTTACGGAAAACCTGTGGTAGTACAAGGAAGGAAGAATGGAAGGAACTGGAATGATACGAGTCGACATTGAAGTCACATAGTCTGGCATAAGCCTAGCATCCTACAACACTGCCATCTTACCCATCCTCATGCCAACACATGGCCATGCATACTCACATCCATCCACTTATGGATCATCGAACTCACTTACCTCAACATTGCATAAAATAACGTCCATCGGTATGCTCATCAACATGCCATGAAACTAACTAAATGCAAAACATGCCAAGACACTCATCATATCAAAAGTTCAAACATGCTTGCCTGGTTCAGAGTTGTCGGAGCCTAGTTCGGTGAAGTTCGCGGCTCCGCCACCTCCTTTAGTATCTACGGTATAAAGAAAATATATGCGCTATCGTAAATACCAAGGGGTGCACAGAAAGTATTCCAAATATTTTGCAAATAAATCTGATAAAAAACTAGGCAAAATTTTAAAGAGGACAAAAAAAGAATCAATCAAAAATACTTTTCTGTTCAAAAGTTATAAAGGTTTTTGTCCAGGGACTCATCTGTAATGAAACAGAAAGTTCCCAGGGGCTAGCTTATAAAAACAGAAAACGCTTCGGCAGAAACTACGCCAGCCCAAAGGGAAAGCACATTTGGCAGAAGGCGTTTTTAGAAAACGCTTCGTTTAGAAAGGACAGAGAGGCTGACAGCGGGTCCCGCCTGTCAGGTTTGAATATACGAACGGGGCGGCAGATTTCGCCGGTGCCCGAGAGACGCGGTGGTCGCCGGCGGCGATCCACGGCGAGGTAGGGGGATCGGAGGGTACCTCCGTGTTCAGGGCACCTTCCCGCGTTGGTTGGTGGTGGTGGTCGCCGGCGAGTACCACGTCGACGGCGAGCTTTGCTCCGGCGGACGGCGGCTCGGGTGGTCGAGGGACTCGTCGGAGAGAGCTGCGTAGGACAAATTGATGCTGGCATTAGCTTACTGGGTGCTAGAGGGAGTAACTGACGGGGTTTGGGCGCCGGAGATGGCCTCACCGGAGCGAATCGTGGTGGAGGCCGAGGCGGATCGGGGCGGCCGGAGTTGGGGGAGGAGACCTCCTCAAGGTCCTCCGGGTGGCTTGGCAGAGCTTTGGTGGGGTGTAGAGGTGGTGCGTGCTCGAGGGTGAGCTCGGGGGCCCTTTTTATAGGCGGCCCGAGGCGGTGGCCGTGAATGGGGGTCTCCGGTGAAGGTTACGGCGGCGCAGGGCTTGGTCGGGGGTAATTAGGACGTTGGGCGTCATCGTGGAGGTCCACGGTTCCGTTTAGTGCTAATCGAGTTGGAATTTGGTGCTATGGGCGAATTCGACAGAACGGGGCGGCGCGGGCCCGTCGGCGGCAGTGAGCACGTCCCGTGCTTGCCGGGCCATGGTGACGGTGCCACGGGCGTGCGCTGGCATGCATGAGGCCACGCGGAGGGCAGAGGGGCGTTGGGCGGCGCCGAACGGCGTTGAGCCGCCATTCCGTCCCCTGTCGGCTGTTACGGGGGTTCGGCCGCCGCAAGACACGCCGGCGCGGGCGGCCAGGGGTGCCACCGACGCAGGGAAGACGCCAAGCGCGCGTGCGGGGGTGCTGGCCAGGGAGAAGAAGCCGCATGCAACGCGCCAAGCGCCCTGTCAACGCGTGAGTGAAGCTGACGGACGAAAAACGACACTGAAGTCTGAATTTTCTGAATTTGCAAAGGAACAGTGCAGCTCAGGTGTTCAACAGAATGTTTTAGGCATGTAGGGATTTTTCCTTGAGCTGATTTTTGGTGGAGTGGCTTCTCATTGCTCCAGTAGGCTGCCTGATTTTTGGTGAAATTTTTGGAGAAGTGTAGGTATGAATTTCACCAAATTTGGCAAATCTGGTCCAAACTTGCAGAGACTGAATTTTGAAAAATTTGAAAAGAGAAGGAGTGGATCAAGATGGTTCTGGGTTGTGGGTACAAAGGACTTTCCAGGAGAGTTGGTTTGAGGTCAAAACTCAAATGAAAAAGGGTACTTGCTTTGAAAAACTCTCAGGCTCCAAATAATTTTCAGAAATGATTTGAGTGAAAAGAAAATTAGGATAAAATCCAAAACTTGCTTGGATTAGTTGGGACAGAGAATTTAGGTTGATTACAAGGAGGAGGGGAGGTTTTGGAGGGGTTTTACCACATGGGCAAAATACAAAGTCATGGGTGGTTTTCAAGATATGAAAATCCCAAGTTTTCATAGAGTTTCTTTTTAAGAGAAAAATATTAAACTCCCAAAATAAATTTGAGAGGGAACCAACAAAGAAGAAGTTTCAAAAGATCAGACACCATAGCTTGAATAAAAATAAAAACCTTGCCAAAGAAAAGGAAGTTTTTTAAGAGGAAGGTTTTCTGGAAAAAAATTAAATGGCCTCTTTTCAAAAACCACAAAGTTTTTGCTGAAAACCAAATAAAATTTTTGGAGTGTCACAACACCTACCCCCTTAGGAAAAATCTCGTCCCCGAGATTTCAACTGTTCCTCAAATAAGTGTGGATGCTCTGTCCGAAGAAAATCCTCTCTTTCCCAAGTTGCTTCGCTTTCGGTGTGGTTGCTCCACTGAACTCTGAAAAACTTGATGGTCTTCTGTCGGGTCCTCCTTTCAGACTCCTCTAATATTTTTACTGGGCGTTCCCGATAAGTGAGGTCTGGCTGTACGTCAATGTTCTCATGGGATACTTGCTTCTCTGGTTTGCTTACGCACTTCCTTAATTGAGAGACGTGGAACACGTCGTGAATGTCGGACAAGTCTTCGGGTAAGTCTAGCTGGTAGGCTACAGTGCCTCTTCGTGCCACTATGCAGAATGGTCCAATGAATCTTGGTGCTAACTTTCCTTTAATCTTAAACCGTTGCAGTCCCCTCATAGGTGATACTCGTAGGTACACGAATTCACCGGGTTCAAAATTTACCCCACGATGTTTCTGATCGTAATAACTCTTCTGTCGGCTTTGAGCGGTCTTGAGTCGGTCCCTGATTAGCTTGACTTTTTCCTCGGCTTCTTTGAGCATGTCTGGTCCGAAGATACGGCTGTCTCTGGTCTCTGACCAATTTAGCGGGGTACGACATCTCCGTCCGTATAGGGCTTCAAAAGGAGCCATTTGCAGGCTGGCCTGGTAACTGTTGTTGTATGCCAACTCGGCATATGGCAGGCTTTCTTCCCAACTGGTTCCATAGGTGAGGACACATGCTCTCAGCATGTCTTCTAAAACTTGGTTTACGCGTTCAGTCTGTCCATCAGTCTGTAGGTGGTATGCGGTACTGAAGGCTAGTTGGGTTCCCAGTGCCTGTTGTAAATGCTCCCAAAATCTTGAGACGAACTGAGTGCCTCTGTCCGATATTATAGTCTTCGGGACACCGTGCAAACAAACTATGCGGGAAAGATAAATCCTGGCAAGCCTCTGAGTGGTGTGGGTCGTCTTTATTGGAATAAAGTGTGCCACTTTGGTTAACCTGTCCGTGATGACCCATATGGCATCATTCCCGTGTCGTGACCGAGGTAGTCCGACAATGAAATCCATCCCTATTTCATCCCATTTCCACTCAGGTATTTTGTTCGGTTGCAGTAGTCCGGCTGGTCTCTGATGCTCAGCTTTTATGCGTTGACATGAGTCGCAACATGCAATGAAGGTGGCTATGTCCCTCTTCATACCGTGCCACCAAAATCTTTCCTGAATATCTTTATACATTTTGGTTCCTCCAGGGTGGATCGAGTACGGGGCGGTGTGGGCTTCAGCTAAAATTTGCTGTTTAAGGTCTTCTATGTTTGGCACGTAGAGCCTTTCTCCGTACCATAATATTCCTTCATTGTCTATGACGAATTCCGAGGCCTTGCCCATACTCAACTTTCTTTTGATGCCTTCGATGCTGGTGTGACCGGGCTGAGCTCCTTTAATTTTCCCCACAAGGTCGGGTTGTATTTCCAAGTTTGATATGGTGCCTTCTGCTACCATTATTAAGTTGAGCTTGGCAAATTCTTGTTGGAATTCGGGCCTCAAGCTGTGCAGATTGTTTTCATCGGAGCTGGGGTTCCGACTAAGGGCATCGGCCACTACATTTGCTTTCCCTGGATGGTAATGGATACCAACATCATAATCCTTTACCAACTCCAACCAACGTCGTTGCCGTAAGTTTAGTTCTGTCTGTGTGAAAATATATTTGAGACTTTTGTGATCCGTATATATTTCACATCGATTCCCAAGTAAGAAATGCCTCCATTCCTTGAGTGCATGAATAACTTCTGCCATTTCTAAGTCATGAGTGGGATAATTTTCCTCATGCTTGCGAAGTTGCCTTGAAGCGTAGGCGACAACCTTGCCTTCCTGCATCAACACGCATCCGAGACCCTTTCTGGACGCGTCACAATATACTTCAAAATTCTTGTGTATGTCGGGTACAATTAATACCGGTGCTGTCGTTAACTTCCGCTTTAGTTCTTGGAAACTTTTCTCGCAGGCTTCTGTCCATTCAAACTTCTTATCTTTATTGAGTAACTGCGTCATAGGCTTGGCTATGGTGGAGAATCCTTCAATAAATCTGCGGTAATATCCTGCCATTCCCAAGAAACTCCGTATGTCCGTTACGCTGGCTGGTGACTTCCAGCCAAGTACGGCCTTGACTTTCTCTGGGTCCACTGCGATACTGTCTTGGGTCAGTACGTGGCCTAGAAAGCCTACTTGTTTTGGCCAAAATTCGCACTTGCTGAACTTGGCATACAATTGGTGTTTTCTGAGCTTTCCTAGCACAATCCTGAGATGTTCTGCGTGCTCTTCTGGTGTCTTGGAGTATACCAGAATATCGTCGATGAATACCATGACGAACTTGTCCATAAACTTCATAAATACTTTGTTCATGAGGTGAACAAAATATGCTGGGGCGTTAGTTAATCCAAATGGCATCACTGTGAAATCGTACAGTCCATATCTGGAGGTGAAGGCTGTTTGGGGGATATCTTCCGTTCGTACCTTCAATTGATGGTATCCTGACCTTAAGTCAATTTTTGAGAATACCTTGGCCTGAGCGAGTTGATCAAACAAATCGTTTATCCTTGGCATCGGGTATTTGTTTTTGACTGTGACCATGTTAAGTGCTCGATAGTCAATACACAATCTCAGCGTTCCATCTTTCTTTTTGGCAAATAAAATTGGTGATCCCCAAGGTGAGGAGCTGGCTCGAATGTATCCTTTTTCTAGCAATTCCTTTATTTGTTTCTTCAACTCAACTAATTCGGATGGTGCCATTCGGTACGGTTTCTTGTATATGGGGGTGGTTCCTGGTGCGAGCTCAATGCTGAATTCTATCTCTCGGTCTGGTGGCATGCCTGGTAGCTCTTCAGGGAATACATCTGGAAATTCACACACTACTGGAACCTTGTTTAGCTCAGAAACGTCCACCTTATTTAATCTCGGTTGCCGGGGTATTTTTCCTTCCTTGGCTGATACCCTTATTGTCTTCCCTTGGTGGTGTGTGAGAATTACGGTCCTGTTGAAACAGTCGATAAACCCCTTGTTGGTGGTTAGCCAATCCATCCCTAGGATGACATCCAGTCCTTTATTTTCCAACACAATAAGATTTGCGTGAAACTCCAATTCTTCGAACTCAATGACCACATTCTGACAGTAATTCTGAGTAACTTGCTGAATCCCAGGGGACTTGATGATCATGGATTTCTCCAAAGGAAGCATCGAAAAATTATTTTGCAAAGCAAAACTTTTCGAAATGAAAGAGTGAGAAGCTCCAGAATCAAACAAAACCATTGCAGGTATTGTGTTGACAGGAAACGTATCGAGTACGATATCCGGAGCATTTTGTGCCTCCTTTTTGGTTACGTGGTTCAGATGACCCTTCCTGTGGTTATTGTTGGGATTGAAATTATTTCGCTTGGGCGCTGAATTGTTGCCGCCGTTGTTTGGTTTTGGGGTTGAGTTCCTTGGCTTGGGGCACTGTAGTGCCCTTCTTCTCCACAAGCGGAACAAGTAACGCCGGGGCGATAGGTGAATTCCTTGTCCCTTGCATGAAAATTCTTGATTGGGCGTGAGACATTGGATGAGGATTTGTGTGTCCCACCCTTTTGAAAATCCGTCCTGCTTCGGTGATTGCGAGCATGGTTAGTCTGGTCCCTTTTTCGCTTGCGGTTATCTTCCAGACTGCGTCTCTCATTTTCCAGAGTAATGGCTTTGTCCACCAGTGTTTTAAAATCAGGAAAAGTGTGCACGACCAGTTGGCATTTAAGCGTGGGCGCCAGACCGTCAAGGAATTTCTCCATCTTCTTGCTTTCAGTCATACGTTCTTCATTGGCATAGCGGGACAATAGAGTAAATTGACTGTTGTATTTCGACACTGTCTTGTTCCTTTGTTTGAGGTCATTGAACTCTCTCTTCTTAATTTTCATAATACTCTTGGGAATGTATGCACCATGGAAACCTTCCTTGAAATCATCCCAGGTTATATCATTTTCGTTGGGGTGCATGTGAAGAAAATTCTCCCACCATGATGCAGTTGCTCCTGTGAGATAGTGCAGAGCATATAGTACTTTCTCGAGATCTGAACATTTTGCAATAATTAATTTTCTCTCCATATCTCGAAGCCAATCCTCGGCTTCAAGAGGCTTGTCAGTATGAGAAAATGTTTGAGGACGTGTCTTCTGTAGCTCAGATAACTTGGAATGCTGCTGATACTGTCCATGGTGATTTCCCATGTTGATGACTTGGTTCATCATTTCACGATGTTGTTGCTGACTCTGTTCATAAAGGCGACACATTTGGTAAAGTGCCGTTTCACTGTTCTGTTGACTCGACTGCCCTTGTGTGAAATTGTTGCCTGGTTGAGTGTCATAATCTTCCTCTGGCGGAGTAGGCATGGAGCGAGTCCAAGGACAAGACATTTTTCACTCTGGGGATATATTTTGTTAAAACTCATAAGAAAAGCGAAGATGGTCGCAAAAACAAATCCAAAATTGCACAAGGATGGAAAATAAATTAAATGACCAAGATCACTTAAGAAAACAAATCGAATTGCGCACGGAGAAGGACTGCTCATTACATATCATACACGCGGGCGGTAATTATACAATACATCACTCAGGACATGCGTACATAATCCTGACATGTTATTTAGGCTAGTGCACTTCTCCAGATCCTACATGATGCGCAAACAGGCTACTTCTCACAACCTATGCACATATAAACATATCATACAAGGCGGTACATTACATGGCGGCTAAGCGTACTCAGGCGGAGATGTTGACGACCTCCTTTGCCCTGCTGAGGGCGAGGCGTAGCGAGGTTGGGGACTCGACTTCCTCCTCGCTAATAGGCTCCATACGTGTAGTGTTGCGCAGAGTGGACGGAGCGGTTGCCAGGGGCGGAACAACACGAACAGGAGTGGGCGCGAAGGGTGGTGCAGTGCGCGCTGGAGTGGGTGCAATGACTTGGTTGAATTCTTCGGTAGAAGGTAGGCGACGAGTAGGCGTATAAGATGCTGAGGACGAGACCAAAGTCAGTGGCGGTGCGGTGGGTAGGAGCTCCCTCCAGTTGGCAGCACAACCATGAACTGAGTCCATGCGGGCAGCCACGAAGTCGTCCGCCAGGTTGTCGAAGGCTGCCTCCAGGGCCCGGAGATACTCAATGAGCATCTCAAAAGCCTCATCTCGTTCTCCTCTGGGGCAGGAGTATGCGTAGTGACAGGTGTAAGGCACATGGCACGGAAGATAACGGTAACGACGAGTCTTCATCACAGGGAGGACATCCCTGAGACGAGCTATCGCCTCGCGGGCTGCCATCTGCATAGCATGCCTCTCCGTAGGCATGGCTCTTCCCAAGAACCGGAAGCGGCGTAACTCACCACGCCCTCCCTTGAACTGCACCACGGCCTGGTGCATGGTCAGACTGTCGTTGACTCGGTGCTGGCAGAGTGTGAAGACTGGGCGCACAGATGGCCCCATCGCGACCTGAACGATGAAGGAAAGAAGCTTGACGAACCCATCAGGCACGTTGGCGAAGGTCTGAGACTCGCAGCTGTTGTCGGCCATCTACAAAAGTAGGCAAAAATTCTGCATGGTCAGATCATAAATTTATGTTGACTGACAGAAAATGACTACAATCAAGAAAATATGGAAAGGCTCAATCATGCTAATAACCAATTAGCGATCGCACCTAGTGGCTTCCTACAGTCAGCCTGGCTCTGGTACCAAGCTTGTCACGACCGGTTTTCTAATAAAAATATTTATTGAGAAACCAATCTTTTGAGTCCAGTATGAGAGAAATCCTCCTCACTGGTAGACAAATTCTTGATACAATAAGCCAGTAGCATAAAATATATTACAGGGTCGAACTACGGTTGTTCAACCAAATTATTACAAGCACGCCAATAAATATACATATTGGCGGACATGACACAGTGGTGTGGAGGCATACTACTGACTCGAGGATAGGGTGGTGGTGGAAAAACACAGCAGGGAGAGAGATACAAGTCTCTAAAACGGTCATCTCATCGAGCGTCGAGGTGAGGCTCGATGAATTTATTTGGTAGCGGAAGCGGATATAATACAGTGACTAAATCCAGGGTCGTACGAGACTGACTGGGACTCCTCTAGGCGTCGGACTCGCTATCAAATTCTTCATCCATGAGATCGCCTTCGTCAGCATCTGGCCAAATCAACAAGCCAGTGAGTACTTTGAAAGTACTCGCAAGACAGTTCGGACGTAAGATATAACAAATGCATGCATGAATGCGTCATGATTAATTCACCAATGTATAATCAAAAATTAGCATAACCAGGTAAGTAAAAGGGAAACTGCGGTAGTCCGCCTGAAATCCCACAAAACATAAATGAAGACCGATCGGGTGTCTGAAGCGACGCCTCGAAAGGTGAACAAATAAATATAAGGAAATGATGCCACAGTCGGGCGTCTTAGCGACACCACATAAAGGGCTTTAAAAGAAATGCCACAGTCGGACGTCGGGGCGACATCACAGAAAGGGTTTAAAAGAAATACCACAGTCGGGCGTCTTAGCAACACCACAAAAATGGTTTTAAAAGAAATGCCACAGTCAGACGTCGGGGCGACATCACAGAAAGGGCTTTAAAAGAAATACCACAGTCGAGCGTCTTAGCAACACCACATAAAGGGTTTTAAAAGAAATGCCACAGTCG
>NC_041387.1:202409239-202456178 GCF_002162155.2 Triticum dicoccoides | reverse complement strand
CACAGTCGGGCGTCTTAGCGACACCACATAAAGGGTTTTAAAAGAAATGCCACAGTCGGACGTCGGGGCGACATCACAGAAAGGGATTTTAAAAGAAATACCACAGTCGGGCGTCTTAGCGACACCACATAAAGGGCTTTAAAAGAAAAGCCACAGTCGGACGTCGGGGCGACATCACAGAAAGGGCTTTAAAAGAAATGCCACAGTCGGGCGTCTTAGCGACACCACATAAAGGGCTTGAAAAGAAAGTAAAATACAACAATGCCACAGTCGGACGTCTGAGCGACATCGCAGAAAGGGCTTTCATTCACAAGTAAATAATACTCATAATAAACATTCAATTTATGAGAATAAATGGGTTAGTCCATTCACAGGAATAATCATTTAACCGGACTTAGCACTCATGCGATTCACCGGAGTCTCTGTCATCAAAACTGGCATTTGATTAGGATAAGATAATATCGATCTTGGACATGGAATAGATGATTTGGAGGAATATATGACTCTGCAGAGTTTGTACAAAATTTTTCCCACAGCCAATGGATTTCCGTAGTCCCGAAGGACTAGTTCCGTTTACGGTTTTTCGGGAGAAAACACAGCTAACCAGTACACACCCATTCTACCTCTCGATGCTAGGAATCACCCTAGACATCGTCCAAGAAAAATTTTGAGACGGGGAGATCACAATCTCGAATAGCATGGGATCAAATTTATATACGCGCTCTCTAAGGGGTGCCCCCCTCTCGGTCCCAACCGGAAACACCCATGCCCCCTGACCGGATGAATGGCTTTAATCCAGGGCCATGGAACCATCATCACGGCCTCTCCTTTTTGGTGTGTACCAGGAAAGCGGTTTACAACTTACTAAGCCATATTCCTTACGGAAAACCTGTGGTAGTACAAGGAAGGAAGAATGGAAGGAACTGGAATGATACGAGTCGACATTGAAGTCACATAGTCTGGCATAAGCCTGGCATGCTACAACACTGCCATCTTACCCATCCTCATGCCAACACATGGCCATGCATACTCACATCCATCCACTTATGGATCATCGAACTCACTTACCTCAACATTGCATAAAATAACGTCCATCGGTATGCTCATCAATATGCCATGAAACTAACTAAATGCAAAACATGCCAAGACACTCATCATATCACAAGTTCAAACATGCTTGCCTGGTTCAGAGTAGTCGGAGCCTAGCTCGGTGAAGTTCGCGGCTCCGTCACCTCCTTCGGTATCTACGGTATAAAGAAAATATATGCACTATCGTAAATACCAAGGGGTGCACAGAAAGTATTCCAAATATTTTTCAAATAAATCTGATAAAAAACTAGACAAAATTTTAAAGAGGACAGAAAAAGAATCAATCAAAAATACTTTTCTGTTTAAAAGTTATAAAGGTTTTTGTCCAGGGACTCATCTGTAATGAAACAGAAAGTTCCCAGGGGCTAGCTTATAAAAACAGAAAACGCTTCGGCAGAAACTACGCCAGCCCAAAGGGAAAGCGCATTTGGCAGAAGGCGTTTTCAGAAAACGCTTCGTTTAGAAAGGACAGAGAGGCTGACAGCGGGTCCCGCCTGTCAGGTTTGAATATACGAACGGGGCGGCAGATTTCGCCGGTGCCTGAGAGACGCTGTGGTCGCCGGCGGCGATCCACGGCGAGGCAGGGGGATCGGAGGGTACCTCCGTGTTCAGGGCACCTTCCCGCGTCGGTTGGTGGTGGTGGTGGTCGCCGGCGACTACCACGTCGACGGCGTGCTTTGCTCCGGCGGACGGCGGCTCAGGTGGTCGAGGGACTCGTCGGAGAGTGCTGCGAAGGACAAATTGATGCTGGTGTTATCTTACTGGGTGCTGGAGGGAGTAACTGACGGGGTTTGGGCGCCGGAGACGGCCTCACCGGAGCGAATCGTGGTGGAGGCCGAGGCGGATCGGGGCGGCCGGAGTTGGGGGAGGAGACCTCCTCGAGGTCCTCCGGGTGGCTTGGCAGAGCTTTGGTGAGGTGTAGAGGTGGTGCGTGCTCGAGGGTGAGCTCGGGGGCCCTTTTTATAGGCGGCCCGAGGCGGTGGCCGTGAACGGGGGTCTCCGGTGAAGGTTACGGCGGCGCAGGGCTTGGTCGGGGGTAATTAGGACGTTGGGCGTCATCGTGGAGGTCCACGGTTCCGTTTAGGTGCTAATCGAGCTGGGATTTGGTGCTATGGGCGAATTCGACAGAACAGGGCGGCGTGGGCCCGTCGGCGGTAGTGAGCACGTCCCGTGCTTGCCGGGCCACGGTGACGGTGCTACGGGCGTGCGCTGGCATGCATGAGGCCACGCGGAGGGCAGAGGGGCGTTGGGCGGCGCCGAACGGCGTTGAGCCACCGTTCCGTCCCCTGTCGGCTGTTACGGGGGTTCGGCCGTCGCAACACACGCTGGCGCGAGCGGCCAGGGGCGCCATCGACGCAGGGAAGACGACAAGCGCGTGTGCGGGGGTGCTGGCCAGGGAGAAGAATCCGCGTGCAACGCGCCAAGCGCCCTGTCAACGCGTGAGTGAAGCTGACGGACAAAAAACGACACTGAAGTCTGAATTTTCTGAATTTGCAAAGGAACAGTGCAGCTCAGGTGTTCGACAGAATGTTTTAGGCATGTAGGGATTTTTCCTTGAGCTGATTTTTGGTGGAGTGGCTTCTCATTGCTCCAGTAGGCTGCCTGATTTTTGGTGAAATTTTTGGAGAAGTGTAGGTATGAATTTCACCAAATTTGGCAAATCTGGTCCAAACTTGCAGAGACTGAATTTTGAAAAATTTGAAAAGAGAAGGAGTGGATCAAGATGGTTCTAGGTTGTGGGTACAAAGGACTTTCCAGGAGAGTTGGTTTGAGGTCAAAACTCAAATGAAAAAGGGTACTTGCTTTGAAAAACTCTCAGGCTCCAAATAATTTTCAGAAATGATTTGAGTGAAAAGAAAATTAGGATAAAATCAAAAACTTGCTTGGATTAGTTGGGACAGAGAATTTAGGTTGATTACAAGGAGGAGGGGAGGTTTTGGAGGGGTTTTACCACATGTGCAAAATACAAAGTCATGGGTGGTTTTCAAGATATGAAAATCCCAAGTTTTCATAGAGTTTCTTTTTAAAAGAAAAATATTAAACTCCCGAAATAAATTTGAGAGGGAAACAACAGAGAAGAAGTTTCAAAAGATCAAACACCATAGCTTGAATAAAAATAAAAACCTTGCCAAAGAAAAGGAAGTTTTTTAAGAGGAAGGTTTTCTGGAAAAAAATTAAATGGCCTCTTTTCCAAAACCACAAAGTTTTTGCTGAAAACCAAATAAAATTTTTGGAGTGTCACAATAGAGCTACGTTCAATATCTTCATTTAGGCTTGTTGTTTCTTGAGAATCATGTGGAGAGGATGAAATTGCATTATTGATAAGAGTATTGCATCTCATATTAACCCACGGGCGTGACTGTCTCATCGTAAGCGATAGATGCAGGATACACAAGAACAGTAGTTTGATGTAAGAACATGGTGTTATAGGAAGATGTAGTATGTACCAAACCAGGAAGGCGTGTCATATTCACATGTATAACGTGTAATATAAGGAGATGCAATTTAACAAATTAGGAGCAATACAAGCTAGGCACCATATGCAACATGCAACCAGATATCACACTGCCATGTTAGAGCAATCACCGTTGGTTGTGGAGTAGGGCAGATGAGATTTGGAACTAGCACTGCAGTATGAGTAGCAGGAGAATATAGAGAGATCATCTATTTTGGTTGCTCTAGAGGACCACCATCATTCCGTGCCTTCGCCCTTTCAGATTTTGCCTTGTCAAGTAAACACACGATAAAAAGGAATGAAATTCGCACTTCAAAATTCGTTGATGCATGATACTGACGAACACAACTTTTATGTATGGCAACCACATTGTAGGATGATGGAATATGTATGAAAAATGCTAAGCAGAAGGCATTTCAACAAATTGGAAGCAACGCAATCTAGACACCATATGGAAGATCCAACCAAAATCACTCTACCAAGTTAGATGTGTCTCATTATAAGTGGCAGTTCAACAAATTAGAGGCAATACATGTTTGAAATGATATGTAAGATTCAACCAATATTACACTATGAACTTGAAGGTGTATCATCAGAAGTGATTGATGAAGGATACACAAGAAAAGTAGTTTGATGTAAGAACATGGTTAATAGAAAGACGTAGTATGTACCAAAAACAGGAAGGCATGTCATATTCACGGGTATAATGTGTTAACTAAACAGATGCAATTTACCCTAATTAGAAGCATTACGAGGTAGATACCATATGCAACATGCAACCACATATCACACTGCCAAGTAAGAGCAAGCACCTATGATGGTGGTGTGGGGGAATTGCGGTGATCAACTAGAGAGCTACGTTGACTATCTTCATTTAGCCTTGCTGTTTCTTGAGAATCATGTGGGGAGGATGACACTGCTATCTTTAAACAAGTAGGGCATCTCACAGTAACCCACTCGGGTGACTGTCTCACCATAAGTGATTGACGAGGGATACAAACGAGCATTAGTTTGATGTACGAACATGGTTAATAGACATATGTAGTATGTATCAAAAACAGGAAGTCATGTCATTATCAAAGGTATAATATGTAAAGTAAGCAGATGCAATTTAACCAAATTGGAAGCAATACAAGCTAGACACCATATGAAACATGCAACCACATTTGACAGCGCGAAGTTAAAGAAAGAACCTGTGATGGTTGTGTGTGCCAATTGAGATCATCAATTGCAGAGCTACGTTTACTGTCTCGAACTGCTGACACTGCACCCATTAGAGCGCTGAAACGCTTAGTGCTTATCTTTGAATTACACTGGAGCAACTTCTGTCTTTTCTTTTCTGCATTCATCAACACTGCGTCAGAGTCTGAAATACCCATGCATTAAAAAACAATAGTGTGAGTATGGGTGAAGTGTGTGCACAATTAGTACAGTGTAAAGGTAGCAGATAGCAGGTCGGTGAGAAATAAATGAAGGGAGAGATATGATAGCTCTACAACATGCATGGCACACTAAATTACTACAGGATTCTATGAAAATAATAGTCGACTGAAAACAAATAGGTCAGTCCATTTTTTCTGCATCGTCCGATGTACAAAGAACGGGCAGGTTGCCTTCATCTACCTCCAGCCAGTCAGTGTTGACGATCTTCCTATAACGCCAGCGACCATCAGCCCAGTATTCCTCCCCAGCCTGTGCCCTCCCCTCGACCTCGCTGCACCGCCGTGCTTGGCACCGTCCCCAGGCCATCCATTCAAGCCCCGCCGACCTCCAGATCGGGCGCAAGCAGCTCCTGCGCCCCACACCCCTATGATAGAGACCGATGCGCCGCTTCCCCGGGGAACAGGTGGACTAGGTGCTCTGCACGCCTAAGCGGGTGTTGCTTCTTTTAATTGCGGTTCGACTGACCCTGAATTGAAATCCAGCCAGGCTACTGACCTCTAGCAAAGGTGAAATAGAAAAGGGAGGAAACCTTGTGCATTTAGTATCACGAAGAAGATGAAGTAAGAAGCGCTCAACTAGTTTCTTTCGTGGGATGAATACGGTGTGAGCAGAGATGTAAGATTTGCATGAATAAGGGAAGAGGAGTACCTCTTTCTGCTGGCAGTCCTGTGTCCTCCTTCTGTTTTTCCAACGATCTTCTTGTGGTTCGCTGGAAACGAGAAGTTGTGGAGGACGGTGGATCCTTGGACGAACCCATGGCCAAGTTGTTGAGTGTGGTACGGTGGCCATCTTTCGGCGGCGGGGAACCAGATCCGAGGTGGCGAGCAATGGTGTAGCGGGAACAACTCCTGTGCGGTGGACGGTTGCGACAGTGGAGCGGCAGCAGTGAAGTGCAGGACGGTGTGGTCGGAGTGGTTCTGGTACGGCGCACGTCGGTGTCGGCATCATGGAGGCAGCTCTGCCTCGGCTTCAGCTGCTAATTCATTGAGGGTGTTGTGGTTGCGGTTGCCTTGGACGATGATGTCGGGGTACTCCGGCGTGATGGAGGAGGGCGGCGGTGGATTGGCCGCTATGGGGTGGAGGACGGAGGAGGCTGGGGTTTCGCGGCTGGTGGAGAGGGCGTTTTCGCGCCCACGGAGTATGAATGGGGAAACGGAGGGAGGTGGGCAACTAAGGGGGAACAATGTTTCGGTTTGAGACGCGCTTGTTTGAAATTTGGGGAAAGTTACAAACTTTGCCCCCATCTAAAATTTCAGACATATTGCGGGTTTGGGTAGGAAAGTCATCTCAGGTGTCCCAAATGTGGGTGGGATAGATTTCGGCTGAGTGCATGGGTGTTTAGGCGCCCACGGCGTATGAATGGTTCTCAGAGGCAGTTGAGACTGGCGTCTTGGTGAAGTTACAAACCTACCCCGGTTTAGACCTTTGGACATCGGGCAGATAGGCTACACGGGCCAGAGTCAGGACAGTAATTTCCTACCACCAAACATTAGTCTCGCACGGTTTCGGGTGACCAGAGGCCTATTTGGCGCTTCGTTCAATATTTGGGAGCGGAAGCATTAAGGTTTTCGGTTCTCTTGAATTGAACTTTCAGGATTTGTCAAACTTCACAAATCTTTACTCTTGAAAATCCTAAAGCTACGATTATTTTGGAATGAAGGGGGTACATTTGAATATACATTGTACACGAGTATATATTAAAAAATATGCAACTTACCTCAGTTCATGCATGGTTCTAGATATAATCTCCTTGGTTGCAAAAAAAAGTTAGATATGCGCATGAATATATATAGCATGTTCAAACTTACAACAAAGATTGATGCCCCCTTTTACATCTCATTTACAAATGCCATTATCTCGGGTTCAAATAGATGAATGCACTTCCTATGAATTCGAATCTTTGAAACCCCCTTTATGTTGAATTCAACATGTATTCTATTTCGTAGCTAGCAATTTGGAATGTATCCATGCAAGTGACAAATGTATAAAGTGCTTCACACTAACAACATGGAGTGCACTAATTAATGTTTATATATGAATTGCAAAAGCATCCATTGCCTTTATTTCAAACCGCTCTCACTCTGTGGATCGATAATATGAAATAAACACATGCACATGCTAGAATTCAATAGAGTATGGGTGTCTGATAGACAAATTTTCGTCCATACGAAATTTGCAAAATTCATGATCTCATCCAAAAATAATAATTCCATTTATATTTTAATTTAATGCGTAGAACCGCCTTTTACACGTAGATGCACTATGCCTCGGCCCATTCTCACAGACGCGTTATATATCTCTCTATCTAACGCATAAGTGCACACGCTTTATATGCATCGGCATTTCTCTTTCACACATGCTCACGATCTCTCTTAGGGTGTCAGGGTGTCTCACGCACATGCTCTCTTTGTTTCTCTCTCTCTCTCTCTCTCTCTGACTACTATGTAGCACTCTTTTCACTAATCTCAGTTGGAAAACACTATTTCTCTTCCATGCATATATACACACGCACAGTCTCTACTAGCCCTCTATACGCACATATATGTGCCTACGTGTCTCCCGCACGCACATTATCTTTAGGCCTCTCTCGCACACATTCCCCCCCCCCAGATACACCTCTCTCTTAGTAGTTGGCAGATATGATTTCACATTCGGTAGGATATCCCTGGCTGTTAGGGTGGATGGTAATACGAGGCAAAGTTTTACCCTAGTTCGGATCGGACCCTTGTAGTTGAAGAAAGAGCCTACTCCTGGTACTGTATATTACTGATAGGGGTGTGTTCAAAGTACACGTGAATACCAAGCATTGTGCGTGTGTGTATACTATCGACGAACTAGCCCCCAAGCTTCTATAACATACTGGGGGCCTAGGGTTACAAATCATATATAGTCGGCTTATCACCAGTGGGGATTGAGTCCTCCGCGACTCTGGTAGCTTCGTGTTGTATGCCGAGTCCTCCACATGGGTCTTCGTATAACGTGTCTCGGTCCAACCTATATGTGGTGCAGGATGGAACCGACCCATGAGTCTTCATGTTGACCCACCACAACTAGAAATGATGTGCCCACCACACCACACACGCAATCGACCACTAAGAAAATAAGCATATACAGTAGTACAACGGTATCTAGCTCACGATACGTATCCATATTTTGTTGATGACACTGACGGACTTTGCATTTGACGCGTACTCCGTATTTTGTTGACGACACTTACGGTTATTGTATTTGAAGCGAAAGCACGATCTGGTCACTGGACTTCAGAATAATCTCATCATGGTCACCACATACATTTTGTCGTGCTAACCAACATGTGGTTGGATGGTTAGGAGGACAGTGGTTTCTCGAGCCCACCAAGGTTAATGTCCCGGTGCTCGCATATATATAGTGTTAATTTCAGTATTTTCTGGCGATGTGCATTCAGTGGGAGGAGACGTTCCACTCGACTACGAGGCACCCATGGTGACTTCGTAAAATCTCAAGATCATATATGCTGGCCCACACTCTCGAAGGTGCTCATAGGGGTAGGGTTCATGTGTGTGCGCTTATAGCGGTGAGTGCTTGCGCGTATATATGAGCCCTTGCAACTGTACCGTGTTAAACAAATACATGTCATGATTATACGGTCACTGGCTCAACCGTACAACTCTGTATTTTGTTGATGACACAATCAATTGACCAGTCAAACGTTCCACACGGCGCAACTAGTGTTGCACCATCGGGGCGCGTAACTGTGGGGCCCACCTGTCAGCCCATATATGAAAGAAAGAAATAGTAGTTTGAGTCTATATTGTGTTTATAAAATAGGAGTACATTTTAGCGGTCACTGGCTCACCATACAGCTCCGTAATTTGTTGATAACACGGTCAATTGACCAGTTAAACGGTCCACATTCAGCAGCGCACATTACCATAGGACCCACCCGTCAGCGCGTATATGAAGGACAAAAATGGTAATAAATTAGTGGTCGGTGGGTATTCGAAGTTGTGAGACCTCTGGTTGGCAGTCGCCGGCGGTTGGGGGGTGTTGATTGGGCGCTGGGGTGGGGATCGCCGGAGAAAAAACTCGGCGCGGGGGGGCCTAGAGATATGGCCGGTGCAGCGGCGGACCAGTGGTGGGGAGTGGTTTCGGGGACGGTGGGGTGGCGTGGCGGCACGGGCCGGCCGCAGGCGGCGGGGGCTGGTGGTTCGGCCGGTGGTGGCTGGCGGCTCAGGGGGTTGGAGTTTGATGATAAACTCGAGGCCCTTGATTTCATATCCAACAGCTGGAAAATCTAATGGCCAGAGATGAAAATGCCAGTCGACTGACATGTAGCCTCACCTCGCACGTACACATGCATGTACGCAAGACACGCATGCATGCATGCAACACTGACACGTACACATAATGTACACATGCACGCATGTTGGCGTGCAACACTGACACGTACACATGCACTCACGAACACATGCACGTACACACGCATGCATGCAACATGAAACGTACGCTTGCACGCAGGCAACACTCGAACGCCTTCATGCACACATCACACGACGCAAGACACATGCTCAACCTATACGTGCATGCACCCTTTGTTAAGGACATGGATTGTTATGAGTATTAATCAATCTTATCTGTGATAAGCAGAACATTGATGTTTGCAGCGGTCTTTATGAATCACAATGTATCGAACGGGCTATCAACATAGTAGGCTTATCTACATGAAAATGATGATGTCACACTCAATGAACAATCATCGCTTTATGAAATGCCCGCTTCTGACTGCCCTGGCCCACCAAAGGTTCCTCTGTTGTGCGCTGCCTGCATTGGGTCACAGACATGCATGCCATGTACCCAAAGAGCCCACACGTCAGTGGAAGAACAGTGCGGTGTCCTAGGTCAGAGTCGAGGGCGCCACTCGCTGCATGCCCAGCTGAACGCGCCTCCTTGCCGCATTCAAATGCCTCCATGAAACCCGCCCATGTGGAAGCCGAGAAACCCACTCTGGACATACGTCCGTTCATGACCGTGCCGGCATTAAACGCAACACCGGCCGAGCTCCTCCCGTCTGCCATCTATTTAATCTCCTATTTAAACGAGGCCAAACGCCAGCCAAGAATCGCACACCTCTGTCGCTCCTCTATCTCTTCCTTCACCATTTTGTCCTCTCTTACAAATGGCTTACGAAGAGTAGTTATTCCGCATCTAAGCCGGCTGGGTAGCCCGCGGGATACGAGCTATGCAGCTCGCTGATCCACCTACCTCCTATCGCCCGACGGAGCAAGTTGCTGCCCCAAGCCGGTGCATGGTTCAGCAACTCGCCACTCCAGGCCAGCTCGACGAGGAGCGGCGCACGGGCGCTGTTGCTGCCGTCCATGCCGCCTCCTCGTACCACATCTCCCATTTGTTTGTCCGAGACTCCCATGTCGGCGGCCATGCCATGCAAGCAGCGACAGAAGTCGGGTGCGCGAAGAGCGACGAGTCGGTGGCCAGCGCCTCCGCGTACGCAGCCATCATCGAGGAGAAGTAGAGCACGGGAGGACGCCGCCGCTTGGGTCCCATGAAGGCCACTGCAGAGGCGACGCCGGCGTACACAGCAAGTGTCTTGCCGGATCCTTTTGTTGCGAGGACCTTCGTCGACCCCGCATGGGCTCCATGGAAGAGGGGAATGTTAGGATGAACTCGAGCCGGTGTCGGCCATGGCGAAGTAGTGGCCGGTGATGAACTCGAACCGGTGCCAGCCACCATCATCTTCGGCATTAGCCAATGATATCAGTTGGGCAGTGGGGAAGCGAGTCGTCCTTTGTGGTGAAGCATATACCTCTGGGGCTCCCGACAGCCCGGTGATCATGCTGCCGGACATGAGGAACACAAATCGATCGGTGGGCGACAATTTAGGCCAGGTATTATATACCTGTGCTGTCCAGAACTAGCACCACGTAGTTCATTTGAATGTAATCAAATCCGTCATGTTTGTATGAAAATCCGGTATTTTATATGATTTCCGTCGTTGTTTATATGAAATATCAGTTTCTCTACATGTTTGCATGGATTTCATCCGGTTGGTTGAGTTGCTGTCATAATGTGTGCGGCTATGGTTGGATGACGTAATTTGCGGGTCGCCGGTCGGTCTGCGGGCGGCTCGGGCGGCGTTGTGGGACAAAAAACACAGCTCGTGCAAGCTCGTCTCCGACATGCGTGGTGGAGGATGCATGACAGCATGAGCACCCGAGCCATTCCTCGTTCATCAGTGGCAAAGGCACCGGTGGACAAAAGGGTCGCCAATATTTTGGCTACCCCGGGAAAGATCCAAATAGCCCCTCCCAACAGATTCAAATCCCTCGTTCGCCGTGGGATTTTGCCATGTGTTTTTTTTCATGGACGAGCATGATGCCCGTGCATTGCATGGAACATCAAGATGCATTTTTTTACAAACTCCCGCATGCATGCAAGGTATAATTAATGTCCTCCTTTGCTAGTACCACAAGGCAAACACCATTAATATTGCATCGATTAGTGTTAGTGTCCTTGTACATCTAAAAATTGTAATTTTGATAGTGGCCCCTTGTATATAAAAATGGAGGGAGAAAGATAAGAGATAAGGTGAGGAGGAGTGGGGCGTGGTGGTGACTAGTGGTCGGACTGGGCGGAGGCACGGGGATGGATGGCGGATTATGTCTAGGTTTGTATCTCTCTCACACACACCCACGTAGGTGGGGGACGTGCACGAAGAGAAGAGGTGCACGCACGGCGCACGTACTCCCGTCTCTTTCCCAACCACACCCATGCTGGTACACAGTGGAGCTCATTTCTGTATGAAAAGGCAGCCTACATGGTAATTTTACACGTGTACTAGTTGTCCACTTGGTGGAGGGAGGATCATCTACCACGGGTGAACAAACAAATTGCGACTTGATGTGTTATGTTAAAAAAGAGGCAAACCATGTCGGGCCTACCTTAGAGGCAAGGCTCTATACACTGGAGTACTTTTGATGTGTCCTGTCAAGTCGCAGAACGAGGAGAAGCTTGCTTAGTACGCCGTCTCCCCTGTCCACGGGCACGGTGGCTCGTAGGATGAGGTGAAGCTTGCTTACGAGTAGTAGTACTACTACTACTATACGCCTTATGCCTGCTCCCTCACCCACGCACACGGTGGCTCGCAGCACGAGGAGAAAATTTTACTAGTCCCTCCGTTTAATCCTCGACCCTAGTACGTACCTTGGTTAGAGATATTATCATATTGTTTGGAATATATATGTCCTTTATTACTCCCTCCATTTACTTATACAAGGACACTATAAAAAATACATTTTGCATCTATACAAGGCAACAAATATTAATCAAGGCAAAAGTTACTACTCCTTCCTTTCCAGTTTATGGCTCAATTTCAAAATCTCTCCAACCAAGGTAGACGGTGAGTGGTCGAATTAATTTTGTAGTTTGCACAAGTAATTAGTACGCCCGTTTTTCTCAAGAAGTTATGTTTACCGAGGCATTAATTAGAACGAATGCATGAATGACCACTAAATTTCCATGAACTTCTATATGCATTGGTTAGTTTCCTCTTGACACTGCTTGCATCGGGTGATCTAACGCACCTCGAAATCCAACATGCAATGGTACTACTACTACTATTAGAATCGAGACTTACCAAACGGAAAAAACGAATGTTTTTAGATGAGCCCTATAAACCCTAGTGGGTGCGTACTCCGTAAAAACAAAATTTTCCAAAACTAAGTCGCTCCCTTTCATGAATTCTGTAGTATACTCCTCCGTCGACACTCCCTTTCATGAATTATGTACTTCCTGTCGCCGACATGTGGGACATATAGCAACTGGGTCGACGTGTCAAGCACCAAATAACAGTGCAGAACTGCAGGGGGGACGCACCCCACTTGTACCGGCCCAGTAGTAGTAATGAGCAATGAGACGTCAAATCACAATGTCGCACCTTCCCAGATGGACGAAGCAACCATTATTTCACACTTTGGTTCGCCATCATCTCAAACCACGTAGTATTGCTTCTACCTCAAGAGGGAGACGTGCATCGCCTTGGTACATCATGACATGTGGGACCGCATGACAGGCCATGCTCCCCCGCCGATCGCTCAGTAAAATCACCTCATTTTTACTATACTTCCTCCGTATCGGTTTACTACATGGCATGCACATTGTTCTAGGTCGAGAATTTAACTGTCTATATATGTGATGAACAATACTCTAGCCTTTTAAAAAATATATACTTTTGTACATTAGTAGTATCGATGGATTGCGCCATGGAGCAAAAATTGAAATTAAAAAAAAGGTGGTACATATAGAGAGCGCTCGTCACCAAATTATGCATATAGTACTATTAAAAAAGCTAGTACGTGCTTAATTGGGGTGCTAAATTCTATTAAATAAATACTAGTAGTATGTACATACTGAAGAGTTAAACTAACAAGAAGAAACATAACATAGTTCTGCTGGGGGCTCAGCACAACACACACCTCAAATTAAACTAAGCACACCTGAAATTAAACAATGCAACTAGTCCGGTAGACACTTCATTAGAACCACCATGAGCAACGATACTGACACCTTACTCACTCGGAGTCCTCGTCCACGTCCTCGACTTCGTCCTTGTCCCTCTTACGCTTGGTCGATACTTCTTTGTGAACCGCACACTTGGCTCTTGCTCTTCATCCAACCCTTGTAGATATTGAAACAAAGGTAGCCATCCATTGCAGCATAGTGGATGTGGTCTATATCTAGTACATTCCGCTGCCATGCATGACGATGAAACGTGTAATGTGGTTTCTCCAGTTTACGGTACGAAGGATGAACCATGGGTCCTGCCAGAGTCAGCATTGAAGGCTGACGAGAGGGCAGCAGCCGATTCTTCTAGATGTCGAAGGGGTTGCCTACAACGAGGCCTATCCGACCTAGGACTTCTTTGTCGTTCATAAAGTCTACAGTAACGAATTTGACTAGGTTGCTCTTGAGGAAGTTCTTAAAATGCAGGCATTCAACATTGGCATGGCATATTTGGTAGACCAAGCATAAGTCGTGCACGCAAACCTGGATCACGGCAGGCTTCTTCCTCTCTTCATCCTTTAGATCCTTCTCTCGTCCCAGGACCATGGTGTACTCAACATCTAGCCCAGCGACCCACTCATCATCTGAGTTTTCGAACATGCGTCTGAAGTGAGAAAGGTATCCTTTCACCGTCGTGGAAGAACAGGTGTAGATGACGTCAAACTCATCGCCGGTGATGGTTCTAACCTTGTACTCACCGGCGATCATGGAGATTTGGGACTCCATGGATTTGGGAGGATGGTTAGGATTAGTGGAACTACCTTTATGTGAAAGGACGTGATGACTAGGAGCGAACCGACGTAGTATTGAAGGATGTGCGGGGACGAGTAGGAGCGAACTGCCAGCGTGCGAATGGCAGGGTAGTGGCTTTCCATTCTCCCATGATACGGGCTTCCGAGAGCCCTTGGTTCTGAGATCGAACGGTTGCATGGCGTGATTCTAGATCTATGGGTGAATATCCTATCCTGGAGGGTTATTCTACAAATTTGCAGCAACTTAGCATGCGACTGTTTGATCTCAGATCCAAGGGCTGCCAGCAGCCCGTATCATGGTCGTGCCTACCACGACCGTCGCGTCGCTCGCGCGGCCGCGCCCTTGGTGATTTAACACGGTGGGTAGGCTATCTTATGTTGGCATGTCATACATAGTCATCACTTAGTCACTCATACTACAAAAAGGTTAGCTATAAGGTTGGCTATAAGTGTATTTTTTTCTTCTCTCTTTCTCTTTCTTTGTACTCCCTCCGTACCATAATATAAGAACGTTTTTTACACTAGTGTAGTGCCAAAAACATTCTTATATTATGGGACACAGAGAGTACTAGTATTTATTGCATTTGCCAAGGAGTGACCTCTTCCAATGAAATGGTGTGCTTATTAGTTTTTGGTTGCTAGTTTGCTTCATTTAATTAGCTATAGACTCAAAATTGTCTTTTCACCTAGGTACACGCGCTTAGCACCGTTTCTTCCTTGGGTCACCAAACTAGTGTCTCTCTTCTTGATTAACTTGCCACATCAGACTTTATGCCTATGTGGCAAGCTTAGCACCTGTAGGAGTAAGTAAGTACAATAGTGTGCTTTACATGGCATTTTTGCATATGTGGAGGAAAGAGAGGCAAGGAAAAAGTGGAGAAGTGGGCTCTCATGCAAGAGCCAGCCTCTACTACATGGTGGAGCATTGGGAGAGGTGCATGCTGATACGTCTCCAACGTATCTATAATTTTTGATTGCTCCATGCTACTTTATCTACCGTTTTGGACTATATTGGGCTTTATTTTCCACTTCTATATTATTTTTGGGACTAACCTATTAACCGGAGGCCCAGCCCAGAATTGCTGCTTTTTGCCTTTTTCAGTGTTTCGAAGAAACAGAATATCAAACGGAGTGCAAATGGAATGAAACCTTCGGGAACGTGATTTTCTCATCATATAAGATCCAAGAGACTTGGACCCTCCGTCAAGAAAGCCACGAGGCGGTCACGAGGGTGGAGGGCGCCCCCCCTGGGCATGCCCCCTACCTCATGGGCCCCTCGAAGCTCCACCGACATACTCCTTCCTGCTATATATACCTACGTATCCCCAAACGATCAGGGGAGGAGCCAAAAACCTAATTCCACCGCCGCAACCTTCTGTATCCACGAGATCCCATCTTGGGGCCTATTCCGGAGCTCCGCCGGAGGAGGCATCCACCACGAAGGGCTTCTACATCAACACCATATCCCCTCTGATGAAGTGTGAGTAGTTTACTTCAGACCTTCGGGTCCATAGCTAGTAGCTAGATGGCTTCTTCTCTCTTTTTGGATCTCAATACAATGTTCTCCCACTCTCTTGTGGAGATCTATTCGATGTAATCTTCTTTTTGTGGTGTGTTTGTTGAGACCGATGAATTGTGGGTTTATGATCCAGTATTATCTATGGAAAATATTTGATTCTTCTCTGAATCCTTTTATGTATGATTGAGTTATCTTTGCAAGTCTATTCGAATTATCCTTTTTGGTTTGGCCAACTAGATTGGTAGTTCTTGCAATGGGAGAAGTGCTTAGCTTTGGGTTCAATCTTGCGGTGTCCTTACCCAGTGACAGAAAGGGTTGCAAGGCACGTATTGTATTGTTGCCATCGAGGATAAAAAGATGGGGTTTTTATCATATTGCATGAATTTATCCCTCTACATCATGTCATCTTGCTTAAGGCGTTACTCTGTTTTTACTTAATACTCTAGATGCATGCTCGATAGCGGTCGATGAGTGGAGTAATAGTAGTAGATGCAGAATCGTATCGATCTACTTGTTTTGGATGTGATGCCTATATACATGATCATTGCCTAGATATACTCATAACTATGCCTAGTTCTGTCAATTGCTCAATAGTAATTTGTTCACCCACCGTAGAATACTTATGCTCTTAAGACAAGCCACTAGTGAAACCTATGGCCCCCGAGTCTATTCTCATCATATCAATCTCTATCACTTTATTTACTAGCTTTGTTTTTACTTTGCCTTTTACTTTTTACTTTGCATCTATCTATCAAAAATACCAAAAATATTATTTATCATCTCTATTAGATCTCACTATCGTAAGTGACCGTGAAGGGATTGGCAACCCCTAATCGCGTTGGTTGCGAGTTGCTATCGTTTTGTGTAGGTACGAGGGACTTGTGCGTGGTCTCCTACTAGATTGATACCTTGGTTCTCAAAAACTGAGGGAAATACTTACGCTACTTTGCTACATCATCCTCTCCTCTTCGGGGAAAACCAACGCAGTGCTCAAGAGGTAGCAAGAAGAATTTCTGGCGCCGTTGCCGGGGAGGCTCAGACAAGCAAGTCAACAATACCAAGTACCCATCGCAATCCCTATCTCTCGCATTACATTATTTGCCATTTGCCTCTCGTTTTCCTCTCCCCCATTTAACCCTTGCCGTTTTATTCGCCCTCTCTTTCCCAATCTCCTCCTCTCTTTTCCATTTGCCTTTTTCCCGTTGCCTTCCTGTTTGCTTGTGTGTTGGATTACTTATTGTCATGGCCCAAGATAATACCAAATTGTGTGATTTCCCGAATACCAATAATAAAGATTTCCTTAGTAGTCCGATTGCTACTCTTAATAATGATGAGTCTTGTGAAATCAATACCGCTTTGCTGAATCTTGTTATGAAAGACCAATTCGCTGGCCTTCCTCGTGAAGATGCCGCAACTCATCTAAACAATTTTGTTGATTTGTGTGATATGCAAGAGAAGAAAGATACAGATAACAATATTGTCAAATTGAAGTTATTTCCGTTTTCACTTAGAGATCGTGCTAAAGTTTGGTTTTCATCTTTGCCTAAAAATAGTATTGATTCTTGGAACAAGTGCAAAGATGCTTTTATCTCTAAGTATTTTCCTCCCGCTAAGATTATCACTCTTAGGAACGATATCATGAATTTTAAACAACTTGATCATGAGCATGTTGCCCAATCTTGGGAAAGAATGAAATCAATGCTTCGCAATTGCCCTATTCATGGTTTGAATTTATGGATGATCATACAAAAATTTTATGCCGGATTGAATTTTGCTTCTAGAAATCTTTTAGATTCGGCCGCGGGAGGCACGTTTATGGAATACGTTAGCGGATGCTACCAAATTGCTTGATAAGATTATGGCTAATTATTCTAAATGGCACACTGAAAGATCTTCTAGTAAAAAAGTGCATGCTATAGAAGAAATCATTGTTTTGAGTGAAAAGATGGATGAACTTATGAAGATGTTTTCTCCTAAAAATACTCCTCTTGATCCCAATGATATGCCTTTGTCTACTTTGCTTGAGAATAATAATGAATCTATGGATGTGAATTTTGTTGGTAGCAATAGTTTTGGAAACAACGCGTATAGAGGGAATTTTAATCCTAGGCCTTATCCTAGTAATCCTTCTAATAATTATGGAAATTCCTACAACAACTCTTATGGAAATTTTAATAAGATGCCCTCTGAATTTGAGAGTAGTGTTAAAGAGTTTATGAATTCACAAAAGAATTTTAATGCTTTGCTTGAAGAGAAATTGCTTAAAGCTGATGATTTGGCTAGGAACTTGATAGAATTTCTCATTAAATTGATTCTTTAAAGCTTAGATCTATTCCTCCTAAGCATGATATCAGTGCGTCTCTCAAAGCCATGAGAATTTCCATTGATGAGTGCAAGGAAAGAACCGCTAGGATGCGTGCTTCCAAAGATGCCTTTATTAAAGCGTGTTCTTCCAATTCCTATGAAAATCAAGATGAAGATCTAAAAGTTATTGATATGTCCCCCATTAAATCTTTGTTTTGCAATATGAATCTTGATGAAACTGAATATGATCTTCCTTTACCTAGAAGGCGTTCTAAGAATTCGGAGTTTCTAGATCTTGATGATGAAATTGATGAAAGTGGGATTGAAATAAATAACAACCGAGATGTTGCTAAACCCACTATTTTGGTTCTCAAGGAATTTAATTATAAAAATTGCTCTTTGATTGGTTGTATTTCCTTGTTGCAATCCGTTCTAGATTCTCCTCATGCTTATAGTCAAAATAAGGCCTTTACCGAACATATTGTTGATGCCTTGATGCAATCTTATGAAGAAAAACTTGAGATGAAAGTTTCTATCCCTAGAAAACTCTATGATTACTGGGAACCTACTATTAAAATTAAAATTAAAGATTATGAGTTTCATTCTTTGTGTGATTTGGGTGCTAGTGTCTCTACTATTCCCAAAGCTTTATGTGATTTGCTAGATTTCCGTGATTTTGATGATTGCTCTCTAAACTTGCATCTTGCGGATTCCACTATTAAAAAACCTATGGGAAGAATTAATGATGTTCTTATTGTTGCAAATAGGAATTATGTGCCCGTAGATTTTATCGTTCTTGAAATAGATTGCAATCCTTCATGTCCTATTATTCTTGGTAGACCTTTCCTTAGACCGATTGGTGCAATTATTGATACGAAGGAAGGGAATATTAGATTCCAATTTCCCTTAAAGAAGGTATGGAACAATTCCCTAGAAAGAAAATAAAATTACCATATGAATATATCATGAGAGCCACTTATGGATTGCCTACCAAAGATGGCAATACCTAGATCTATCCTTGCTTTTATGCCTAGCTAGGGGCGTTAAACGATAGCGCTTGTTGGGAGGCAACCCAATTTTATTTTCAGTTTTTTGTTTTTGCTTCTGTTTAGGAATAAATAATACCTCTACCTTCTGTTTTGATGTGGTTTTATGTTTTAATTAGTATTTGTTCCAAGTAGAACCTATAGGATAACCTACGATGATAGTTGATTTGATTCTGCTGAAAAAACAAAAACTTTGCACGAACGAATATAGTTATGTTAAATAACAGGAACGTGATTTTGCGTTGATTCTTTTTTCTTCTGTTCCATGAACAAATTTTCCAGGACGTACTATTTTGGTGGAATTTGTAGAGTTCTAGATGTTTGCGTTAGTTACAGATTGCTACAGACTGTTCTGTTTTTGACAGATTCTGTTTTACGTGTGTTGTTTGCTTATTTTGATGAATCTATGGCTAGTAAAATAGTTTATAATCCATAGAGAAGTTGGAATACAGTAGGTTTAACACCAATATAAATAAAGAATGAGTTAATTACAGTACCTTGAAGTAGTCTTTTTGATTTCTTTCTCTAACGGAGCTCACGAGATTTCTGTTGAGTTTTGTGTTGTGAAGTTTTCATGTTTTGGGTGAATTCTTTTGATGGATTATGGAACAAGGAGTGGAAAGAGCCTAAGCTTGGGGATGCCCATGGCATCCCCAAGATAATCCAAGGAGACCAAAAAGTCAAATCTTGGGGATGCCCCGGAAGGCATCCCCTCTTTCGTCCACTTCCATCGGTAATTTACTTAGAGCTATATTTTTATTCACCACATGATATGTGTTTTGCTTGGAGCGTCTTGTATTATTTGCGTCTTTGCTTGTTAGTTTACCACAATCATCCTTGCTGTACACACCTTTTGAGAGAGCCATACATGATTTGGAATTTGTTAGAATACTCTATGTGCTTCACTTATATCTTTTGAGCTTGATAGTTTTGCTCATAGTGCTTCACTTATATCTTTTGAGCGTGATAATTTTTGCTCTAGTGCTTCACTTATATCTTTTAGAGCAGGGTGGTGGATTTGTTTTAAAGAAACTATTGATCTCTCATGCTTCACTTATATTATTTTGAGAGTCGTTAATAGCATGGTAATTTGCTTAATGTTAATATACTTGGTGTTCAAGATATGTGAACCTTTCTTTTGAGTGCGTTGAATAGTAAGATAAGTTTGATGCTTGATAATTGTTTTGAGATATGGAGGTGATAATATCAAAGTCATGCTAGTTGGGTGATTATGAATTTGAGAAATACTTGTGTTGAAGTTTGCAAGTCTCGTAGCATGCACAAATGGTTAAAGTTGTGTAACAAATTTGAAACATGAAGTGTACCTGGCTTGTGCATCCTTATGAGTGGCGGTCGGGGACCAGCGATGGTCTTTTCCTACCAATCTATCCCCCTAGGAGCATGCGCGTAGTACTTGATTTTTGATGACTTCTAAATTTTTGCAATAAGTATATGAGTTCTTTTCACTAATGTTGAGTCCATGGATTATACGCACTCTCACCTTTCCGCCTTTGCTAGCCTCTTTGGTACCGTGCATTGCCCTTTCTCACCTTGAGAGTTGGTGCAAACTTCGTCGGTGCATCCAAACCCCGTGATATGATACGCTCTATCACACATAAACCTCCTTATATCTTCGATAAAACAGCCACCATACCTACCTATCATGGCATTTCCATCGCCATTCCGAGATATATTGCCATGCAACTTCCACCATCATCATTGCATGATCATGTAGTTGACATCGTATTTGTGGTAAAGCCACCATGCATTATTTTCTATACATGTCACTTTTGATTCATTGCACCATTCCGGTACACGGCCGGAGGCATTCATATAGAGTCATATCTTGTTCTAAGTTTCGAGTTGTAATCCTTATGTTGTAATCAATAGAAGTGTGATGATCATCATTATTAGAGCATTGCCCAAATAAAAAAAGAGAAAGGCCAAAAAAAAAAGAAAGGCCCCAAAAAAAAAGAAAAGGGCAATGCTACTATCTCATTTTCCACACTTGTGCTTCAAAGTGGCACCTTGTTCTTCATGTAGTGAGTCTCATATATTGTGCTTCAAAGTAGCACCTTGTTCCTCATATAGTGAGTCTCATAAGTTGTCTTTTTTATACTAGTGGGAATTTTTCATTATAGAACTTGGCTTGTATATTCCTACGATGGGATTCCTCAAATGCCCTAGGTCTTCATAAGCAAGCAAGTTGGATGCACACCCACTAGTTTTATTTTGTTTAGCATTCATAGCTCTAGTGCATCCGTTGCATGGCAATCCCTACTCCTCATGTTGACATCAATTGATGGGAATCTCCATAGCCCATTGATTAGCCTCATTAACGTGAGACTTTCTCCTTTTTTTGTCTTCTCCACACAATTCCCATCATCATATTCTATTCCTCCCATAGTGCTATATCCATGGCTCACGCTCATGTATTGCGTGAAAGTTGAAAAAGTTTGAGATTATTTAAGTATGAAACAATTTCTTGGCTTGTCATCGGGGGTATAGAAGTTGGGAACATCTTTGTGTGACGAAAATGAAGCATAGCCTAACTATATGATTTTGTAGGGATGAACTTTCTTTTGCCATGTTATTTTGAGAAGACATGATTGCTTTGATTAGTATGCTTGAAGTATTATTATTTTTGTGTCAATATGAACTTTTGTCTTGAATCTTTCGGATCTGAATATTCATATCACAATTAAGAAGATTTACATTGAAATTATGCCAAAGTATCACTCCGCATCAAAAATTCTTTTTTTATCATTTACCTACTCGAGGACGAGCAGGAATTAAGCTTGGGGATGCCTGATACGTCTCCAACGTATCTATAATTTTTGATTGCTCCATGCTACTTTATCTACTGTTTTGGACTATATTGGGCTTTATTTTCCACTTTTATATTATTTTTGGGACTAACCTATTAACCGGGGGCCCAGCCCAGAATTGCTGTGTTTTTGCCTTTTTCAGTGTTTCGAAGAAACTGAATATCAAATGGAGTCCAAACGGAAATGAAACCTCCGGGAACGTGATTTTCTCATCAGATAAGATCTAGGAGACTTGGACCCTCTATCAAGAAAGCCACGAGGCGGTCACGAGGGTGGAGGGCACCCTCCCTGGGCGCGCCCCCCTACCTCGTGGGCCCCTCGAAGCTCCACCGACGTACTCCTTCCTCCAATATATACCTACGTATCCCCAAACGATCAAGGGAGGAGCCAAAAACCTCATTCCACCGCCGCAACCTTTTGTATCCACGAGATCCATCTTGGGGCCTATTCCGGAGCTCCGCCGGAGGAGGCATCCACCACGGAGGGCTTCTACATCAACACCATAGCCCCTCCGATGAAGTGTGAGTACTTTACTTCAGACCTCCGTGTCCATAGCTAGTAGCTAGATGGATTCTTCTCTCTTGTGGAGATCTATTTGATGTAATCTTCTTTTTGCGGTGTGTTTGTTGAGACCGAAGAATTGTGGGTTTATGATCCAGTATTATCTATGGAAAATATTTGATTCTTCTCTGAATTCTTTTATGTATGATTGAGTTATCTTTGCAAGTCTCTTCGAATTATCCTTTTTGGTTTGGCCTACTAGATTGGTAGTTCTTGCAATGGCAGAAGTTCTTAGCTTTGGGTTCAATCTTGCGGTGTCCTTACCCAGTGACAGAAAGGGTTGCAAGGCACGTATTGTATTGTTGCCATCGAGGATAACAATATGGGGTTCTTATCATATTGCATGAATTTATCCCTCTACATAATGTCATCTTGCTTAAGGCGTTACTCTGTTTTTACTTAATACTCGAGATGCATGCCGGATAGCGATCGATGAGTGGAGTTATAGTAGTACATGCAGAATCGTTTCGATCTACTTGTTTTGGACGTGATGCCTATATACATGATCATTGCCTAGATATACTCATAACTATGCTCAATTCTGTCAATTGCCCAACAGTAATTTGTTCACCCACCGTAGAATACTTATGCTCTTGAGAGAAGCCACTAGTGAAACCTATGGCCCCCGGGTCTATTCTCATCATATCAATCTCTATCACTTTATTTACTTGCTTTGTTTTTACTTTGCTTTTTTACTTTTTACTTTGCATCTATCTATCAAAAATACCAAAAATATTATTTATCATCTCTATCAGATCTCACTATCGTAAGTGACCGTGAAGGGATTGGCAACCCCTAATCGCGTTGGTTTCGAGTTGCTATCGTTTTGTGTAGGTACGAGGGACTTGTGCGTGGTCTCCTACTGATTGATACCTTGGTTCTCAAAAACTGAGGGAAATACTTACGCTACTTTGCTGCATCATCCTCTCCTCTTCGGGGAAAACGAACTCAGTGCTCAAGAGGTAGCACCTGTATGGAGGTGTTCAGGAATCGGGAGACTCACGCCGGTGGTAGCGCCGCAGTTAAAATGATAATGGCAAGTCAAATCACGGGGCCCCACCTGTCCAGCAGTAACTCGCTGTCAGATCACACAACCCTACATTTGCAGCAGCCTACTCCCTCGTCTTATCGCGTCTCTGTCGAACCGACTAGGTGGAACTACCCCGCCTACCGCGCAGGAAAAGCCCCGCCCTGGACTTTTAAATACAACTACACACACTTAAGAATCCAATGATATACTTTTTGTGACATAGTAACTCATATTTAGTTAGTCAAATGGATGGCCTAGAACTACGTGCACGCCCTATAAACTGAGGCGCCTAAAAAACCGAGATGAAGAGGGTAGTTCAGCACGTATCTTTTTAGATCAATATAGTCGGGATTCACCAAGGAGCAAAACCAAGTGGTAGGCCGGTCCTGTCATGTTGGCATAGCAACTCAAGCAGGGTCACTCCGCACACAAAATGGCGACACACTTAACAGGACCCCTTTGGCCGACATGTGGCTCATCCACCGTCTTGTTCCATGTGCGATGCACCAAATTACAGTTCGGAGCAGTGGATGGAATTGGAGGCACCCCGGTCGTAGCGCCGCAGTAGTAGAAAATGAGCGACGAGGAGTCAAATCACAAAGCCACACCTTTCACACATTAAGCTGGACGGATGAAGCAACCATCATTTCACTCTAGGGCGAAAAAGCATAAAGAAAAGAGAAAACAATGATGCGTGCAGCAGCTACCTAGGGCACCCTAGGGTAGGGGTCTCCACTACAGATCTTTTTTATGAAAGTGCCTCCACTACAAATCAGCTTCTCCCTCGTCCTCTTGAAGAAAACCGATGATGAGTGCGGTGGTAGGGTTTGTAGGAGTACTACGGCGTGCGGGGCCATGTCGTAGTAAACGGGTTCGAGTTGACAACTTAAATATGTGTGGGCCGCTTGGTTTTGAGGGAACGAGGGAGCATTTTGGGTTCGGGGACCAGTGGAGATATAATACGTACAAAAAATTGTGGACGTAGGTTCCACCGAAAGGCAATGATGCATGGGCCCTGCATTTTGATATACCCGGGCCGCGTGAAATTTGCTAGTCTAGTCAAAACTAGTAAGGTACACATGCATTGAACTCATGAGATTTCGAAACCAAATTATGAATAAATACACACTATAGCATGTAAAGCTTTGAGTCATATATGCATGATGTAGATGTTCGTTTAGTTCTTATAGTTCATGTCATTCAAAATCAATTAGTTTTATAAAAATGTTAAGATTCATGGGGTTGTGCGTTCTAAAGCATACGGTAAAAAACAAATAATGGCAATTCATTTAGAAAAAAAATCAATTATGATACAGAAGATTCTAGAACAAAGGAGAAGTGCTTGTGTTTTGAGGTCTTTTCACAATCTTCTTGCCCTTCTTTTTCGCAAATGGAGTTCTTCTCTTGAACGGACGTCCTTTAGGTAGGGTGGTCCTGCTTCTTCTTGTGGTGTATGGCACTTCATTGTCGTTGTCATGTTCTATCTTCAGGTCGCCGTACTTGTCGAAGTCTTGCTCATTGGCGACTCCATCCATTCCAATGATCTTCCTTTTTCCTCTCCTCACGACAACACGACTGGGCTTTGACGGGTCGGTAATGAAGAAACATTGGTCCACTTGGAAAGCCAGTACCCATGGCTCATTTTTCGCGGTGACGTTTGCGCCTGCAGTCTTTGATTTGGCTTCGGCTATAACCATGGTGGTGAAATACCGGTCTTCTTTTAGGACGCTCTTGGCCCATCTGACACGGAACATCGGGACCTTCTCTCCAGCGTAGCTCAGCTCCCAGATCTCCTCGACCCTTCCGTAGTATCTGTCCTTGTCGTTACCGGTGTAGGATTCCATCATTACCGCGGAGTTCTGATAACCATCGCTCTTCATGTCCTTTCCCTCGGTGTAGAATGTGTAGCCGTTGGTATCGTATGCCTCATACGTCATCAGGTTGTGCTCGGCGCCCTGTGACAAGGCGAATATGAGTTGTTCTTCTACAGAATAATGCTCATGTAAAAGGTACAATAGAAGCTTCTCCTTGAACCAACGCGTGAAACATGAGTTGTGCGCTTTGATTATATCTATGTTTGTCCTCTGTTGGCCTCGGTCATTGTAAGTCTTCTCAATAAAGGTTTTGTGCTCTACCACCCAAGGATCGACCACATCTATGTGTTGTAGGGCGACTAGGTTTCCTCTTTCAAAGTCGGCGAGTCGACCCACGAAGTCGACATGCATTTCGCGGCGACCCTCACGGTGACCCCATCCAGCGAGCCTGCCGAGGTGCCTGTTGACGGGCAGACCAACGGGGTTCTCGATGCCTAGATAATTCATGCAGTAGGAGATGCACTCTTCGATCAGAAAGCCCCTTTCTATACTTCCCTCTGGACGTGACATGTTGCGAACGTATCCTTTTATGACACCGTTCATCCTTTCGAATGACATCATGCTGGGCAGGAACGTTGGCCCGAGTTGGATGATATCCTCCATGATATGGACCAGCAGATGCACCATAACGTCGAAGAATGCGGGCGGGAAGTACATCTCAAGCTCACATAGTATCACCATGATCTCTTCCTGTAGCCTTCTGAGTTGCCTCACGCCAACCGACTTCCGAGAGATGACGTCGAAAAAGTTGCATAGGCTAAAAAGCGTTTCACGGACGTGCGCGTCCATGATCCCACGGATTGGAACTGGAAGTATCTGCACCATCAGCACGTGATAGTCGTGAGACTTCATCCAGCCGAACTTCTGCTTCGCTAAGTCTAGGTATCTTCTTATCTTCCCCGCGTAACCGTAAGGAAGTTTTACTCCTACGAGGCAGGTGAAAAACTGCTCGATCTCCTCCTGACTTAGAGTGAAGCACGTGGGAGGGAAGTCATTTCCGATCTTCTTGGCCTTTTTGCCTTTGCGAGGACTTTCCGTGTCCTTCGCCTTATCATCATAATCATCATCATCATCATCATCATTATTATTATTATTAGCGTGAAGCTCCTCCCTGATGCCCATTGATTTCAAGTCTGCCCTTGCTTTCGACCCATCTTTGGTCCTCTCTCGCATGTTGAGCAGGGTACCAAGCAGACTCTCCCACACGTTCTTCCTGATATGCGGGACATCAAGGCTGTGAGGCACACGGAGGATCTTCTAGTATGACAATTCCCAGAAAACAGACCTTGTTTTCCATACCTTCAGCAGTGGCTCTGGCGCCTTTCGCTTCTTTCCCGGTTCCGGGCACTCTTTCCAATTTTTCAATAGCTCATCTATTTACTCACCGCTCCTCGTACACGGGCGTCTTCGGGGTTCGGTTTCACCATCGAACAGATCCTTGCATTTTCTCCATGAGTCATCGTCGCAAGGCCACCTTCGATGTCCCATGAACACGGTTTTCAAAGACCCAGGATCTCTATCTAGCTAGCGATACGTTGTGTCATCCATGCACCTAACGCATCCAGAAAATCCGTGGACCACCTGTCCCGCGACATATCCGTAATCGCGATAGTCATGCACCATCGTGAGCAGTGCGGCTCTCATAGGGAAATATTCTTTCTCTGCGGCATCCAACGTATTGGCTGGCGTTTTCCATAGCTTTTCTAGCTCCTCTTTCAGCAGCCCCAGATACAGATTGATGTCGTTCCCTGGTTGTTTCGGCCCTTCAATTAGCATACTCATGTGAATGTACTTCCTCTTCATGCACAACCAGGGGGGGAGGTTGTATATCCACACAAACATAGGCCAGGTGCTATGTGTGCTTCTCTGGCTGCCAAACGGATTGACTCCATCAGTGCTCGCGCCCAACACGATGTTCCTTGGATCGTCCCCAAATTCTGGGTGTTCGTAGTTCAACGCTTTCCACTGGCTCGCATCCTTAGGGTGACTCAGCATCTTGCCTTTTTTATTTATCTCCGGATCATTTCCTTCATCTTCTAGCTTCTTATCCTCCCTATCCGTGTGCCAACGCACAAGCTTTGCTACCTTAGGGTCCGTGAAATACCACTGCAGACAAGGAGTGATCGGAAAGTACCACACCACTTTTCGAGGAGCTTTCTTCCACTTCTTGTATCGAGTGACGCAGCACACCGGACATATGGTAGACTCCGCATGCTCGTCCCAATAAATGATGCAATCGTTCATGCACACATCGTATTTCACGTGCGGTAAATCTAGAGGACACACAATTTTCCTGCCCTCCTCGAAACTGGTCGGGCACTTGTTCCCCTTGGGAAGATGTTCGTGCTAGAGTCACATGTTCTTGTCGAAGCATGCGTCAGTCATTTTGTGTTTTACCTTCATCTCTAGAGCCATGAGCGTTAATTTCAGGTGGGTATCCTCGGGCCTGCATCCTTCATACAATGGAGTAACCGCGTCTATCTCCAGTTGATCCAGCTTGTCTTTCTCTCGGGCGGCAGCTCTTGTGTTATCCATCTGCTTGAGAAGCAGATCTTGAATATGAGGGTCCTGCACCCAGCCCATCGATGGTCCATCGTCGTCTGCTCCAACATCTGCATCTTCATGATCATGCCCTTCATCTGCTCCAGCATCTTCCTTATCGTCATGTCCGGCATCTTCTACAAGATGATTGTGTACTGCATCTACTTCGTGATCATGTCTTGGAGATTCTTCATCCTCTCGCCCGCCCTCGTCCCGGTTGTCTTGCTGCCCTTCCTCATTTCTTACCCAGCCGCCATGGACGATTTCATAATCATCTTCATCTCCTTGCCACCGATAGCCATCCATGAAACCACGCAAGAGAAGGTGGTCCCGCACCTGTATGGAATCCGCACTACTAGGGAAAGGGCTATAGATGATATGGACACTAATGGCGCACCAGACATGTGGTGCGCCACTACTATATACTAATGGCGCACCCTGTGTAGGTGCACCATTAGTGTCCAAATACTAATGGCGCACCACATCCACGATGCACCATTAGTAACAATTTTTTTTATTTTTTTTCAAAACTAGTAATGGCGCACCAGGAGATAGTTCGCCATTACTAGTTAAACTAGTAATGGCGCACCACATCCATGGTGCGCCGCTAGTAAAAAAAATTCAAATTATTTATTAAATTTCTTTTTATTTTTTTCCAAAACTAGTACTGGCGCACCAGGGGGTAGTGCGCCATTACTAGTTAAACTAATAATGGCGCACCACATCCACGGTGCGCCACTACTAGTTAAACTAGTAATGGCGCACCACATCCACGGTGCGCCGCTAGTAATTTTTTTAAAAAAAAAATTCAAATTGTTTTATTTTTTTTCAAAACTAGTAATGGCGCACCGTGTGTGTGGTGGGACATTGCTAGTTGAACTAGTAATGGCGCACCACTCCCACGGTGCGCCATTACTAACTTGGCCCAAAAAATCCACCGAATGCACACCCCCCCGGTGGACCACCTTTTCAGTTTTAAAAAAACTAAAATAAAATGATGTAAATGTATAAATAATAAAAGAAAATAAGTTTCCCATGTGATATCTGGTCTAGTTGTTGGGAAAATTTACAAATATGAATTTTGACTTTATTTGCAAAATCTCTCTAGAATTTGTAAAATGGGCATAACTTTTGCATATGAACTCGGATTAAAAAGTTTTTTATATGAAAAATCATCTACTTGAAAAGTTACATCCAATTTTAATTGAGGGAACTGTGTTAAACGTTTTCAAAATCCTCAAAAACCTAACAGAAAAAAGTTACGGGGCTTTTAAGATCTAGAGGGGAAAATGGATACGTAATATGACCAGGAAGTTTGAAATATTTTTCAAAATTTCATCGTACTCATGAATATGAACAAAGTCCTAGACATCAACAAGGTTTAATAGGATTGATATGATAGATATATCAACAAGTGCCTGTTAAGTGAGCTGGTGCTGGGGTTGGATAGAACATTGAAGTTAAGCATGCTCGGGCTGGAGTAGTGTGAGGATGGGTGACCTTTTGGAAAGTTTGACCACTTAGTGCGATTTGACTTGAAATTAAGCATATTGACCCGAGATTAAGCCGTAGTAACCCGATATTAAGAAAAAAACGAAAAAAAATGATTTTTTTTAAAAAAATTTGTTAGTAATGGCGCACTGCGCCATTACTAAGTTAGATAGTAATAGTGCACCGTGTGGTATACTAATGACGCACTCCCTGGTGCGCCATTAGTAACTAATGGTGCACCAAGGAGTGCGCCATTAGTATTAAATTCTAACGGCGTGGTGCTAGTGGCGCACCTGTAGTGCACCATTAGTAGGCAAAACAGGTGTGCCACTAGCAGGCCTTTTCCTAGTAGTGTCGGGTCCATAAGGCTCTTCAGCTTCCATCTTCGACACGGACATCTTATCTCCTCTTCGTTCTTTTGAAGCATCTCGGCCTTCATGGAGCTCAAAAACCTATTCACAATGCCTTCGGTCATCGTGCGGACCAGGGTCACCTGCGGGGCAGAGCAAAATGATATTTTAGAACCAAGAAAAAATTTGGCATGACTTTGCCTAAGAATAGGACCAACAAGAATGCATAGTGCCAAATTCTCGCCGAAATGGAAATGAATCAGCATTCCGGCAAAGTATTGGCAACTATCGCATTTCAAATACCGTACCTGCAAACACAAACATATGCAACACCACAAACATACGTAGATCTAGGCCATAAAAAGTGCATGTGCACGTTGTTGGAGCGAGAAAAAAGTAGATCTACAACATAAAGAAGGTTTCCCCTTACTTACCTATCAAAAAAAGGAAATTTAACCACTTAATTTGCGTGAATCTATGGTGCAAATGAAGTGAGGAGGAGGAGGCAGTCGAGACAAGCTTGGAGGAGGAGAGGGAGAGAATGAAGTGGGGAAACTGAGTGTGGTAGGTGGCTGTCCAAAATATCTAGCTGCTCTCAGGTTACTAATGGCGCACCACCTAATAATGCGCCATTAGTAACCCTGGTTACTAATGGTGCACATGTTACTTGGTGCGCCATTACTAGTTTTGCAAAAAAAATAAAAAAATAATGGTTAGTTGTGGCGCACCATGGTTGTGGTGCGCCATTACTAGTTTGAACTAGTAATGGCGCACCACAACCACGGGGCACCATTACTAGTTTTGAAAAAAAAAAGTAAAAAAATTTGTCAGTAGTGGTGCACAGGGTGTGTGGTGCGCCATTACTAGTTGAAACTAGTAATGGCGCACTGTGCCCTGGTGCGCCATTACTAGTTTTGAAAAACAAATTGTTAGTAGTGGCGCACCGTGGGTGTGGTGCGCCATTAGTGTGATGGACACTAATGGCGTACCAACACATGGTGCGCCATTAATGTCCATATTAGTTGTAGTTCTTTTCCTAGTAGTGTCGACTGCAACAATCTGGCGTCCCTAGTAAGTATTATATTGCCGAACACTATATAGCTTGTTAAACTCGGGGAGGGGTCCTGAAAATTCCATTTCTTGAACAGGACTGGCTAAAGAAGGCCGAACGGATAAAGTGTCCGGTCCCGCTCCCCGAGAACCCAGCCAATCCTCTGTTAATGAAGATGCTGGTCCCGATGAGGGAGTCCTCGATTAGGGGGTCCTCGTATGGCCGTACTATGTACTTGTGCCGGACTGTTTGACTACGAAGATACAAGATTGAAGACTTCGTCCCGTGTCTGGGTGGGACTATCCTTTGCATGGAAGGCAAGCTTGGCAATTTGGATATGTAGATTTCCTTCTTTGTAACCGACTCTGTGTAACCCTAGCCCCCTCCGGTGTCTATATAAACCGGAGGGTTTAGTCCGTAGGACAACAACAATCATAATCATAGGCTAGCTTCTAGGGTTTAGCCTCTACGATCTCGTGGTAGATCAACTCTTGTAATACTATCACATTTATATCCACCAACTTAAGTTGCATAGCATCAATAGACGTCATGTACTTATGGTTAATCTTTTATAGAGATTGGACTTCCAGTCGGATTTGAGCGGAGGCATGTCTTGCTGCTTGAATTAAGACTGAAGAAGTCCAACAGATTCAGGCAGCGACTTCATTGAGCTTGTGTCATTGAGTAAGTTCGACACTACATCAAGATATGAATTTGTGGTTGTATCCCTAACCTGAAGATGTGTTGCCTTCTGCTCTGGAATATATGTTAGAGGGACAAACAATGGGTTCGTATCACTATCATTGTGGCAGTTCTTCCAAGCAGCAGTGATGTCACCCTGAAAGAGAAACTAGTAGATAGATAACAGGTTTTGCACGTATAAGCATTAGCCCTATCAATTCATCTCATTTCTTTGTAATAAATAAAGAGACACGGTTTAAAATAGCATTAACATAATAGGCATTGTCCGTAGTTAAGATGGCAGGAAATGGAATTGTGCAAGAGCATCCAACTTTGCTAGACCACTGATTATAGATCAAGAACACAAGCATACATGTAGTTCTAAACAACGTATAAGCATGTATGGTGAGTGTACTATCAATTTATACCATTTCAGATTGGTAAATAATAGACACATTTTAAATAACATTAATATAATATGGCATTGTTCATAGTTGAGACATAGCAGGATATGACATTGTGCTGTTGTTGGTAGTTTCACCACACCCTTGGATTACAGATCAAGAACACAAGCATACACATAGTGCTAAATAAGATAACTTGCTATGTTTAGTTTAATTTACATGGTACGAATAAGGAACTAGGTTGTACAACTAAAGACTGAAATTGAGAAGGACAAACTTATGTTTAAGTACTTCATTATAAACTTTAAACAAGCAATTTGATGCAGATGACAAAAATAAACAACAATTGCACTCATAGCTATCCAAATATACACAAAGTTTCAAGGCTCAAGGAGGACTAACTTACGTTAGTAGTGAAGACAGGATCTATAAAGCCCTTGTCCATATTGATGGGGGCATGATTCAAGAAGTTTACCGCACACCCTTCTCCAAGAGCATTGCCTTTATTCTACATTTTGTTAAGAGTAAATATAGATGTGAAAATAAAGGAACAAATGGCGATTATTTAACTTAAGATGCGGAGTACAAATGTAAATACAACATACAGGCAAAAGGCACTGACAAGAGCAATGCGGAGCTAAACTTCTTCAGTAAAATTGGTTTTGTTCAATGTTTTGGCAAGAGTAAATGTAGATCTGGTGTGTAGAAAACGGAGGGCATGGGAAAATAAGCTGCAAAGTGTACATGAAGAACAAGCTGACAAATGTACAGTGATGAAGGACAACAGATACTTACAAGAATAATGCAGAACTAAATTTCTTCATAAGCATTGGGTTTATTCTACATTAATTCAAGCATTCATATAGATCTGATAATTTGGAGCGAACAGTGGTTTAGTAAGATATAATGCACAATGATGTCACATAATCCACCAGGTATGAATGTAAGGACAGTGATAGGACAATAGGTACTCACAAGAGCAAAGCAGCAACCAGCATAGTTGCGATATCCTAGGTTTTGGGGTGATGGTTCTATCGCCAATATATGTTGGGTGCTATGTGATTTCTCCAGTAGCACCACATTTTTCAAGGACTTTGCTTGTACTCCTTCAGGTTCTGCAATCACCCACTTCCTTCTGGATGTCTGAAACACAAGAACAACATTTGAATGGAAAAACATGATATGACGACAAATGGAATAGGTGTTGATAATGGATGGGCATGGCATCTTCACATATATCATGAGTAAACTAAGCAGATGGCAGTGCAACGAAGCAAAAGAAATGCAAGACACCTTATGCAAGATATGTGCAACCAATGAAACCTTGCCAAATTAGAACATGCACCTTATTGATTGAATAGGATAGGCCATCTGCCTTTGACTCCTTGAGCTCAAAATAAACATTAGGATTATATTCTCAATACGAATCTATATGTTGGGAGCATGTGGGTTTCATTGCATCCACAATGGACCTCAATCCCTTGATGCCAAGTTTGTTACCCATTGAACTATTCTGCAATATTCTTCTAATGTGCGCATTCTTATATTCATTGTGATTACATACAATATCTGAAAAGAGTGAAGACACAAATAGTAGTGAGATTATCTTTGTAATGTAGAGGATATTGTAATATAATAGGGGCTCCCTGTAAAACCTTGTGTGCTATCACTGGACTCTGATGAGAGAGCCCATGTGTGCTTTAATATTTTGAGTAGATTAATATAATCTGGCACAACTACAAAAAAATAGGATACCTGCTGGGAGCTCCAGATGTAATGATAGTTGGCAGATGATAGGTTCATAATATACCGTATAGAAAGTTTATTGCCAAACCATGACAACGAGATCGTAGTGTAGAAAATAAGGGTACACCATAAGCACCATAAATAAATCGGGAAAGCGGAACATGCTGGAAAATACAGGGTTTTGCCTCTACTAATATGCAGCCTATCGATCACCTATAGCCCAGCTCTATTCATTAGAAGGTGCACAACTTTTACTATCAGTCTAGTCTATCAAGGACCGCGCGGCTCCCATCAGTTCTGGGATATTATGGCAGACCAACTCGAAGTGCGAAATAATGTAACAGAACTGGCCCAATAGAACTGTCGACTGCAGATGTCCTGCTCCACTTCTCGACGAGGAACATACTGTACTTACTGAAGAAGAACATAAGAGGAACATGTTAAACAATAGAAGGGGAAGCATATTATCAAGATTCCCCTTCTTTCTATACAATGTTGGTTACCCACCCATGATGAATCAGAGAGCCCAAAGAAATGCAATTTCATGATGTCTCTCTATATGTGGCTACATGCATTTGGAAACTCAAGTGGGAGCATTAGCTAACCAATTAAATGTGTGTCTATTAGCTAATGTCAGTATCATATCACATTCGTATTTGAAGAACCTAAGGACGTATGATTGGTGTGTTCTTTAGCTTTAAAGGGTGGACAACCGCTAGTAGGACACAAAGAAACTACACAGATCATAGTGTAGATATAATGGGAAAACCCTAAGCATCAATATTAAAATCAGGAAAGTGGAACTTGCTAGAATATATTTGCTAGTATTGACGGTACGTCTAGAAAGGCTTCGGATACCAGCTCTCTACAACTGAAGGCGCGGTACTATTACAATCAGTCTAACTCTCAAAGGTGACACATACGATCGAATACGAAGAGTTGAAAGCGTCCATGATAATCGATATGAAGACCAACACGAAGAGTTGAAAGCGTCCATCAAAAGCGACCAAATAGACCTGTACACAACAAGTGTGCCTGCTCCTGTTCACTACAAAGAACATATTGTACAACTATTATACTCCCTCTGTTCCTAAATATAAATCTTTGTAGAGATTCCACTATGGATCACATACGGATGTATATAGATACATTTTAGAGTGTTGATTCACTCATTTTGCTCTGTATGTAGTCCATGGAGGAACCTCTACAAAGACTTATATTTAGGTACAGAGAGAGTATTTACAAAGGAAAAACAAAAGAGGAGCATGCTAAAGAAGAGGAAGCAGATTTTGGAAAATAAAATGTTGGTTGGCCACACATGATGAACCAGAGCGCATAAAGAAGGCAACTCCCTGATGTCCCTCGATATGTAGCGCATGTGCTTTTCGAAAGTAAAGTAGGAACATTAACTGACCAAGTTTTAGCACATGTCAGCATCATATTAGATTAGTATTTGAGCAAGTAAGATTGGAATTATGAGTGGCATGTTGTTTAGCTTGATAGGTTGAGAAGCACTGCTTGCACGTACGTCTCGAAGCACCTATGATATTAGTACTGAATATATGGGAATGTCTACATCCAAGTGGATTGACTTTCGTCATTTGGGTCTGTCGACCATTTCAGGCGGTTGGAGGAAGATGCTATGTCTCCTAACCCTTCTTCTTCCTCGCCTCTTATTCTTCCCCTAATGACCACTGCACGGGTCGCCGGCCGAACCACTGCCCCTGCCCTCCCCTAAACCGGCCACCACCTCCGATCTATCGCCGCCCCCGGCCACCCTGTAGCTAACCCCACCCCCACCCGCGTCGATTTTTGCCGGCGAGGCCCCACAATAGCCCGATGACAGCCCCCCACAACCACTGTCCCCACCCGAAACCCTAAGATAGATAATGGGGCAGCCCTGCGGCGAGCCCCTTCCTTTCCTCTGGCAAACTCCCAAAAATGGACTAACCCCAATTTAAAATTCAGTCGATTGTCATTTAACCTAATGTGGAATATAAAAGGGGAAAACCATAAGCATTGCGAATATAGTGGTGCATGTGCCACGACGGATCTGAAGGTGCAAATCGAACAAAGGCAACGTCATAACCAATGTTTCGTTTCAACTAAAAGTAAGATTCTAAGTGATGGTCAATATACCACAGTAAAGTAGTGGCGATCTATTTTCTTGCGGAGATAAATAACTTGAGCATATACGAAAGAGTACCGCCTCTAGTGTTGCACCGTGTAAGCATCTGCTGAGGCGTTGAGGGTGCTGCGGTAGTGATGGCTGTCGGCGGCGTGGAACTAGATCTCGGAGGGCATACAGTGGCGGCGAGGGAAATATCCTGGCACGGTGGACGAGACGGTCATACGAGCGGCCTCAGCAAGGAGGACGATGACGCGGATGAAGCGAGAGTACGCAAATCAAGGATCCTAGCCCCCGTTAGAAATTTCCTACATCACTACAATAGTAGTCGGTTGGGGATAGGATGGTAATCTTGCATACACCGAATATTTGCCGACGGAGATTTTGGCCGACAAGAGTTTGTTGTGGCCCCCACCATGTATGAATCAGGGAGGGAGGTCAGAGGCGATTTTGGCCGAGGAGAAACTATGTTTTGGCGCCCACCATGTATGAATCTGGGGAGGTGAGAGGCGGAGGCGGTTATGTCACGTTTGGGTGAAATTACAAGCCTACCCCTATCAAAACCTATAGAAATCGAGCCGATAGGTTTTGCGTGTTAGGGATAGACAGTAATTTCCATCTCATAGATTTTGGTTTCGGGCGGTTATTGCGACTTTCGCTGCTTCGTTCATGTTTTTGCAGAGAAAGAGTGCGTGTTTACCGTGCCAACTCGATTCGTATCTAGTTTGTATTTTTTTCGGGCAGGATGCATTTTGTATTCGAATACAAATCTATATACATCATTTTTATATATACTTTCAAAAGCACAACACCCTTTATACATAAATATGGTTTACAAATGGCATGATCTCAGATTCATAAGGCTGGATCCATCTTAATTTGGATTTTCAAATATTTGAAACCACTTTATGTTGAAATCCAATATATGCATTCCTCGCTAACTGTCTCCAATTAATGTGTGTTTCATGCGGTTATATTTTTTTACTTCTCAAACCTGTATAATGTGATTCACACACGCAACATATAGAGTAATCCCGTTTAGACATTAATTGCATATAAACCATGCATTGTCTCTAATTAAAGAATCTATGGATCACTAATATTTATTAACTATAAAACATTACACGTGTCCCCAAATTCAAATGAATATGCATGTTTGATAAACCAATTTCCGTTATGATATTATCGTTGTCGTGGTCTCTAGTTTAAATATTTGAATCGCCTTTAATCCATATATTTGTCTCATATAGCTATCACTTATGCTTATATATCTCTCTAGACCTATACGCCTTCATCGTCTCTCGGGTATCTCTCATGCTACTTGTATGTCGACAATGATCTTTTATCTTTGTAACACACTGACAGTACTCTCTCCCTCAACCTTCACTCTATCTCTCTCTAAGTATACCTGGCCCCCTAATATGTGTCTCTAACTATGATTCTCCCTATGAAATCTCTTTCTCTCACACAAACACAAACTTCATCTCCCGAGGTCTCATTTCTCTATACTATTCCCCTGTGTGCGACTCGCACACCCCTCTCACACAGAGATCTCTTGCGCTCTGCTTCCTCTTAATTATCTCTTTTTCACACACAAATACAAACTTTGTCTCCCAGGGTCTCATATCTCTCCACAATCTCGTGTATGTCGCTCACACACACTCTCTCTCCTACACTCCAAAAAAATACACTTCCATGATGATACGTGTTTGTCACAGTAGGTCGCGTTTTTTGTCATGCATGTACATCCATGACGATTTTATGACAGAATCAAGATAGTCATACCTGTACTATTGTAGAAGTGTTCCATGACATTACCAAAATTATCATCATGGAAGTGTCCACTTCCATGACGATAAATCGCGCGTCATAGAAGTGCTTTCGTCAAGGGTGACCCACACGTGGCATCCACTCTAACGAAACACCGTAAGCTATCGGGTCCGTTTTTGGATCTGATAACCCATTAACAGCCCCGACCAATGGGGATTTTCCATGTGTAAAATCATCATTGGTTGGAGGAAACACGTGTCAGCTCACCGTTGGGACAGATGTCATCCACTCATTGGACCGAAGGCGCCTATGATACGTCGACACGTAGCACGGACGAACAGACGCCCATTCCTATGAAAAGGCCAGCCCGTTTAACTTAGTCAAAAGGCGGCGGGCTGGCCCACGGAAAGCCTGTTAACGGCATGTTCGCATATAGCCCATTTACAGCCCGCTAACCCAGGGCCGTTACGACCTATCCGAATTAGGCCCAGTAGCGTCATCTGGGCCGTCTAATATGATTCCAGCCCATTTTAAGTTTCAGCCCATGTATGGCCCATGACGTCTTTCGGCCCATATTAGGCCCTTTGTAACTATTGGCCCATTAACAGCCCGTGGCGAAACTGGCCCGTAATGATCAGTGTATCACTTTATACCCATTAACGGCCCATTAATCCATTGGGCCGTTTGCAGCCCATGTTATCTTTCGGCCTTCTCAGGGCCCATTTATTCTTGGGCTCATTTCCAGCATTCGGTTACTTACGACCGTTACTGTCATTTTTTGCTTGTGGGCCAAATTCAGCCTGTGGTTACAGTCGGCCCATTTGTGGACCATTAATATGTTGGGTCATTTTCATCGGTCATCAAATACGGCCTATTAACGATGGCCCGTTATGGTTGGCCCTTGAACAGACGATTCCAACTCTAGCCCGTTTACGGCCATAATGCGGTCTGTTATTGGCCCATGTTTGGCCAATCGATCATACGGCCCGTATAAGGCCCATTGATGATACGGCCCGAAGAAGGCCCATTGTTCCTACAGCCCGTAGAAGGCCCATTGTTTCTATGGCCCATAGAGGGCCCATTGTTTCTACGGCCCGTAGGAGGCCCAATGTCACTACAGTAATATGTAGCCCATGGTTATTGTGGCCTATTTTAAAAAAATAGGTTATTGTAGCCACTAGCAAACCGTGGAAAAGGAACTACACTGACTACAAGCAAACAAATAAACAAGAAAACAAGGAAATAAATAAGCAAGCAACTTACGCTAGGCTATCACGCCTATTACACATATTACATCCACTGGGCACCAAACGCGCCGACAAAAGAATATACAAAACTGAGAGCACATCAGAAGGCACTAGGCCTGGGCAGGTCGGGCCCCCCAAACAGCCGAAGAAGCTGAGTAGACCTCAGTTGTGTCAACGATAGATGCATCACCCATAGTTGTATGGCATGATGGTGTGCAAGGCAGTCCTCTGACATCTTCATTGCATCTTTGACTTCAAGTCAGAGCTGTGCTAAAGAAAGCCTTTCCGCTTTAAGTTGAGACTGAAGAAGTCGATCTGATTGAGGCAACGACTGCATAGAGGTTGTCTCACACCAGCTGGTGAGTAGCTTCAACTCACTGTCTTCATCAAGATAGGACCTTGGGGTCATATGGCTGTCCTCAAGATGGTTTGGCTCACTATCTTCCCTAATGTTCTCCCTGACATAAGAGATACGACTCTGAAAGAGAAACAAGGAGACACGTAAGAGGTTTCACAATTATATAAGCAAATAAATGGATCTTTTCTGCATAAGGAACATGTTTTTATAACTACAATTTGAAACTGGTAGTTGTTGCAAACATCCAATCAGATGTAAGCAGCAAAGCAAATAGCAGTGGAGGAAATTATGCCTATCCAAATCTATACTAGAACAAAGTTTGAAGGGTCGAGAAGGATGAACTTACATTACATGTTAACACGGGCTGGACAAAGCCCTTCTCCATGTTGATGGAAGGATAATTCAATAAATTCCCCAAAGAAAATTCTTTATAAGTGTTTCCATTATTCTACATTTTGCAAAGAGTAAATATAGATCAAATAATATTGTAAGAAACAGAGGATAATGAAGTTCAGGTGCAGACTGATTATACATAATCAAATAGCAATTAATTAAGTACAGCGTTACAAGGCAAAAGGGAGAGAGGTACTGACAAGAGCAATGTAGAGCCCAGTATTGTTGTGAGATCGTATGATCCTTTGAGCAAGGAGATTCATCTAAAATTAGTTTTCATGCGAGAGAGAAGGTAAGGCACATGCAGAAATTTAGGAGTTCAAATTTTGAATTGATATCATAGACAGTACCTGTGCTGGGCTCTCAGCAGTTCTGCTAGGGGTTTGGCCAATGGGGTAGGGGTAAAGTGTGGTACAGTTGGGCCTGTGTTTTCTGTGGCTGCTGATCTATCTGATTTAACAGGTATCACTCCTTGAGGATCTGCACTCACCCTCTTCCTTTTGGACATCTATTATGAAAGAATAACATTTGACTGGAAAAACATAGTGTGACGACACATGGAATAGGTACAGAAAATGGATAGGTATGGCATATACTCATATATGATGCTTAAATTAAGAATATGGTGTAACAAAGTAGAAGTAATGCAAGAGGTCAGATGCAAAATATGTGCAACCAATACAACCTTGCCAAGTTAGAGCAAGCACCATGATGGTTGAATAAGATAGGCCATCCTCCACCATGCCAAGTTTGTTAGCCAGTGGATTGTTCCGAAATATTCCTCTCGTGCACCGATTCTCATATTCATTTTGATAATGTTCAATATCTAACATGCATGAAAACATAAAAACAAGTGAGATTTTCTTTGTAATGCAGAAGTGATTCTAATCCAATACTGCCTCCCTGTAAACCCCTTTGTGCTATCTCTACAACTCTTTTAAGAGATGTCATGCATGCTGTAATTTGGTGTGTGCATTAATATAATGTGGCCTACTACTCAAAATATGAGAGCTCCAGAAGTGATGACACTTTGCAGATGACAGCTTCAACATATAGTAAAGAAGAACAAGTCGACCTGACCTGACAGATTCAAAATATACTAAGGGAGAACAACTCGACCTGACCAATCAACCGCAAGAGAAGATGATCATCTTAAAGAAGAGCAGAAGAGCAAGCAGATTGAAGATATTACAAGTCTTTCAATGCAATGTCGGTTGGCCACCCATGATGAACCAGAGCACAGAGAAATACTATTCTTTTCGGTCTCTCCATATGTGGCTCACATGCATTTCGAAACTAAAGTAGGAACATTTAGCTAACCAATTAAACATCTCTCAGTTTTACTAATATCAGCATAATATTTTATATGAATTTGTACAACTAAGCTTGTTTAGCTCGATGGGTGGAGCAGTGCTATTACGACACGAATCACGTAGGCTGATTGTGGTCATCATAAAATAGGGAAACCATAAGCATGATGAGTACAGTATTGACCGTTGCAGTGGGATGGCAGATCTGAAGATGAAAACCGCGCAAAGGGTAGTTAGCAACTGATGCTTGCTTTGGAATAACAACTAAGATTTGGTATGGACAAGAAAGTACAGTCAACAAGTGACAAAGAAGTGCAATTATGTTGTCTCTCTATTTGTCGCAACATGCATTTGGAAACTCAAGTGTGACCTTTAGGTAACCAATTAAATGTGTCTGTTAACTAATATCAGTATCATATCACAATCATATTTTAACAACTAAGCTTTCGAATTCTGAGTGTTGTGTTGTTTAGCTTGAAGGGTGGAGTAATGCTAGTACGACAGAAAGCACCTACACAGATCATAGTAGAGTAGATAAAAGGGGAAAACCCAAAGCATCAAGAGAAAAATCATGAAGGTGGAACTAGCTAGACCAGTGGGTGGCGCACATGCTTTTCGAAACGAATATAGGAACATTAGGTGACCAAATAAACATTCTCTATTTTAGTGATATGAGCATCATATCAGATTCATATTTCAACGCGTAAGCTTTGGGTTGAGGTCTTGAGGAGCAGCGCTAGCACGACACAAAGCACCTACGATGATGGTAGTGAATATAAATGGGGGAAACCATAAGCTTTACGAGTATAGTGCCCGTGCCATGGTGGATCTCAAGGTGCAAACCGGACAAAGCTACTTCGCAACAAATGTTTCCTTTCAACTAGCCACTACGATTTGGTACGGACAAGAAAAGTACAGTAAACAAATTACTATCTATTTTCTGGGTGAGATCAATAACTTAAGCACATATGAAAGAGTACCACCTCTCTTGCGACACCGTGTAGGCCTCTGCTGGTACCTTGAGGGTGCTGCGGGTGCGATGGCTGTCGGCGGCAGGGAAGAAGACTTTAGACGGCGGACAGCCGGGTCGGGGGTTAAATCATGTTGCCGTGGACGAGGCGGTTGTAGGAGCGGCAACGGCAAGGTGGACGACGGAGCTGATGAAGCGAGAGGAGGCGCTGAAAGGATCCTGGTCCAGCGCCGTGGATGAGAGACGCCCATCTCTTGCAGTGGACAGCGGGGTAGGGGTAGTGGCTCCATCAAGGTGGAGGATGGGGTGGCGGAGGGAGGAGGCTGGCAGTAGTACGGAGGTTGTCATGCCATCGACGTTGTATGAATGGGGAAATGGAGGGGAGAGGGGGTCTCATACTTTGGGACATGCTTCTCTGAAATGTGAGAAACTTACGAATTATCCCCCATTTAAAATTTCGGACATCGCGTCAATTGGGGATAGGACGGTAATCTCGCATATCCCAAATATTTGCCGGTAACTATTTCGGGTGAGGAGAGGGTGTTTTGCCGACCACGGTTGGTGCCCATGGTGTTTGAACGGGGCTGACAGGTAGGGTGGTTGTGTCACGTCTGAGGGAAGTTACACATCTGCCCCTATTTAAAATATTAGCCTACATCGATTTCAGAAGAGGAGAGTTTGTTTTGCCACCCACCGTGTATGAATGGGGAAATGGAGGAAGAGACGCATGTCTTTCAGACGAGCTTGAAACAAATGTGTTTTGCCGCCCACGTTTGGCGCCCATCACGTCTGAATGGGCTCGGAGGCCATCGTGTCACGTCTGATTGAAGTTACTAGTCTACCCCTATCGACAACAGTGTAAATCCAGTCGATAAGGATGTAAAGTGTCAGGGGTAGACAATAATCTCCATCTCGCAAACACTTGCTTCAGGCATCCCACAAATTTATAGTGGGTGTTTAGCCGCTTCGTTCAAAACTTGGGAGAATTAGCATTCACATTTGCCCTGGGCCCTGGGAAACTAAATTCAAATCAAATTTGTATTCAACTACGAATATCCATAGATAATTCTACATTTTGTTATTTATTTCTTCAAAACCACAACAAAGATTTATTCCACAATTATATATGATTATGATTTAGAAATGCCATGATCTTCGAATTCAGTAGGTTGGATACACTCTGAGTCAAACAGTTATTTCATCCAATACAATATGCTCACATGAAAAACAGTTCACCTTATGTCAATCATACAAGTACTGAGGATTACCTCACCTAAAAAATTCGGATCATTAACATGGACAACATAGGGGGTCTTCCAACATAATCCATTCAGAGACATGACACAACATGCAAGTACAATAATCTAATGACAATTTCAACTGGTATCTAAAGAAGAACTGGGATTACCCTGGGCTTCAGATAGCAGAAACAGCAGGACCTCCTCCGTCTTCAAATGCGACATTCTTACTTCCTCCAATTCTTGGGTTGCTTGCATAATGCATGCCGCTATCCATAATTTCCAGCCTCAAGATAAAGATTACCTCATTCATGGCAGCCACACCATCTCTTTCTTCCTCTAGTAGAGCCTCAAGCACTATAATATCTGTGGTCAGACTACTCTCTAGTGGTGTTGCCTCTGTATTGCTATCATCTGGTAACATGGATGGAGCACTGCTTCCACAAATTGATTCTGGGGTTGTACATTATGTCCTAGTGTGAACGGCATCCTGAAATGTTTCCGCTGGACATAAGTAAGAGATAGTTATCGTATGATCCAGGCAGTAAGCTTACATGGTAAACGACAGACGAATTATTGCCGAGCATGGCAAGCTATATTTAAATGGTTCGAAGCAGCATAAGCCAAAAAGAAATTAAAATTATAAGATGAAACTAGGGATGTATGTGGCAAATAAACGATATCCGCTAGTCCCATCTATTTAGTTTCTGCTTGCTCCCTAGTTCATTTTCCTCAAAAAACAAAAACTCTTTTGAACTATCATACCACTAGTGGACTTTAATCGGGATTAAACGGGACCCAATTGATATCCCTATTTGAATGGGTGTGTACCTCCTCTATATATAAGTTGCCAAGGCATCTAAGCAGTTGAAATAATGTGGGAAAGCACTTAACAGTGTGGCCTCATATAAACTTCGAAGACAGTCTTGTGATGAAGTTGATAGGAAAAGTTAAGGACTGAAATGAAATAGTCATGCATTTCTTTACGATAGTACAGAAGGCAGTGCTGACATATTTGCCAACTCAGGTATAGCGTAACAACAAACAAGCATTCAAATCAAGCAATACGGCAAAGTAGACAACTGAACTATTTGTAGTTTGGTAGGATTACAGGTTGAGGGCACAAGCCAAGAAAGTAGCCCACTCGCATTACATTTCACATGTACTAAAACACACTGGCTTACCATATGTTGCTATGAAGCCTCGCTGCTGTTGCAATGTTCTTTGAAGATATCGTCAGCATCCCGTGGTTGCAAATCTAGTTGTTGTAGTTTATTCTGCACCCTCTATTTAGGTAAAATTATTTTTAATCGCATGCACTGGTCCGAATTGATCATCAATGGTTCATCTAAACTAATGAAAGAACGGTGTGTGCATACATGACAATATATCTGCTTCCCTCTATTTTTATGCTTGTTCGAGGTGCCAGCCCCAAAAGAACAAAAAATTTGCTTGATGGGGCTGGCAGCTCCATAATTAATAGAAGCATCAAATTAGTCATGCAACTTGGGAAGATCAAGAACACACAAACAAGTAATGAACAGAGGCTCAGAGGAGTGATGTAATAGCTAGCATCAGAAAATGTAGGGTAAAACGAACAAAAAGCAGCGGAACCACATGCTAGTTTGCTGATGTGTAATTAAGCATAGAGAGCATTAAGCAGTCTGATGGAACCAACAGGTGGCATCAGAACAACACCATTATCATAAATATAGCATTCAAGAAGTAAAATAGTAGGCAGTGATATCTAGGAAGTATAGTAATACTTAGGACAAAACTAAAGCATATTAACTATATGTGCACTGCTATGTAATTTAGCACATGTAACATGTTCACTGCCAGAAGTATGGCCCTACAGGTGCAAGCAGAATAACGCGTCTCATGAAAAACTGAATGATGCCCTGAAGAAATTCAAAGGTGCGGTGCTTATGCTAGGACTGAACGTAGGCGCCGGCCTTTAGATAATAGTACCTGATTCTCAGCGGTTGTCGGTGTCAAAACCGGCGGATCTCGGGTAGGGGGTCCCGAACTGTGCGTCTAAGGCTAATGGTAACAGGAGGCGGGGGACACAATTTTTACCCAGGTTCGGGCCCTCTCGTTGGAGCTAATACCCTACTTCCTGCTTGATTGATCTTGATGATATGAGTATTACAAGAGCTGATCTACCACGAGATCGTAGAGGCTAAACCCTAGAAGCTAGCCTATGATTATGATTGTTCTGGTCCTATGGACTAAACCCTCCGGTTTACATAGACACCGGAGGGGGCTAGGGTTACACATAGTCGGTTATAGAAAAGGAATCTTTACATCCGAATCGCCAAGCTTGATTTCCACGCAAAGGAGAGTCCCATCCGGACACGGGACGAAGTCTTCTATCTTGTATCTTCATAGTTCAATAGTCCGACATATACATATACTCCGGCTGTTCGAGGACCCCTTAATCGAGGACTCCCTCAGCGGCGTATGGGTATCGTTCTCATACTTGATAGCTAAGGATCGTCGATGGCGATCGTGCTGCGGTTGAGTTTGGGACGGTTGTCACCGTCGTTGAAGCGGCTCCGGTGCTACGGTTGCGGCGCCTATCGACATACAAGAAAGCTCATCTATGGTAAGTGAACAATTGCACGATAAAGAGGAAAACCAAAGGAGTACAAATCGAAATAACCTGATGAGGCTGCGGCGTCGGTAAAGCAGGGCCGGTGGAGTTTATGGCGTCCGTGGAGCAGGTCTGGTGCAGTGGACAAAGGCTTTGGCGGGCGCGTTGTACAATGCTTTCGGTGAGGCAGATCTGTTGCGGCGGATGAGGACTTTTATGAAGGGCCAGAGAAGGGGAGGACGAGGGAGTAAGTGAAGGGCCTACACTTTGGTGGACGTGGGCGCCGGTTAAGCAGATCCAGTGCGGTGGACCATGATGGTGGTCAAACAGATCTGGAGCGGTAGATAAGCCAGTCGCTGAAGCGGCTCTGGTGAAGTGGTGAGTTGGCAATTGGGGTTTCCAAGGTGCGGAAGGTAGATCCGGCGGGGTGTGAGGTCCACCGCTGTGGCGGAGGACTAGATTCGGAGGCTTGCTGTGGTTGGGGGCGTCGGTCGGGGAGGGGAAGGGGAGGGGATCTGGGGAAGAATGTTGGGGGCAAAGAGGGGAAAATAATGGAGTTACCAAAGCAGCTCTTTTCCGTTCATGTGGCAGGGGTAAAATAGGAATATTACAGGACTAAACTTTCGGGCGCGAGATATTTCGATGTGAGCGGGAAGTTTGAAAGGTTTTGGCGCTTGAAATTATATTCTTCTCTTGTACGGCCGCCTATGATATCATGGCCGAAAATTTGTTTGTTTTGCACGCAAAAAAAGTGCATGTTTTGAAAATCAATGTCTCCAACTCGAAACTTAGATTGTCCATTATATTCAAATATGGACCATTGAGCTAATACAAGCAAATACCATCATACGGTCCAATTCAAATGAAATTCCAAATGTGTTTCTCCTATAAATATGATGACAAAAGCAAAAATGTGTATGCGTATGAATCAAGTGGATGATTATAAAGTTTGAACATGTCCGTATGTGTATATCTCTAGGTTTGATATATGAATTTGAAATCACGAAATCCCAGCTTAAAAATGTACCTCGGTTTAAATGAATCACGAAATCTTAGGTATGTTATTCTGGTACATCAAGGTATATCACGCATGTTCAAAAGTATCGTTATCTCATAGTCCAGACTGTGAAACAAATTAATCAACCATGAGTGCAGAATATCTCAATTACGCTAAAGTCCCTCAAATATAGACACCTCACTCTTTATCT
>NC_041387.1:202324505-202408846 GCF_002162155.2 Triticum dicoccoides | reverse complement strand
AGCACATTAACACCCCTCTCTCTTCTAAAGTCCCGACCCCAATATAGGTCTCTATCACTTTGTCTCTCGGGCATGCACACATCTCTTCCCCCACTCTCTAGGTCTCCCGGCATCTCTCTTTCCCAAGCACACACACTATGTAAATTGTATATTTCCCATACACACACAACGTCGCCCCAAATGTCTATCTCCCTAGTTATGTGGTTCTCGCGCACTGACCTCATGCACCATCCCCACTACAAACAAGCACACTTTGTCTCCTTGTGCACCACTCTCCTCTTTCTATCTCTCCCATATGAGGACCCGCCCCGGCTCCTTCCCTGTATACATATATGTCGTGACTCGTTCCATAGCTCCCTAATGTATCATCATTCTCGATTTCGCACATTGTTATCTACACCATCTATTCTAGATCTCTCATGAAGTCCCTATCACACACTCGATGACTCGCTTCCCTTGCGTCTGCGTACATAGGCCAATTTCGAACAACATCAATATTGTCTCCCTATCTGTACGCCATTTATGGACGCAAACAACCCCTCTCGCCCCCTCTCTTCCTCTCTCTCTCTCTCTCTCTCTCTCTCCTTCGCTAGCTCTCTCTCTCTCTCTCCTTCGCTAGCTCTCTCTCGCTCTCTCTTGCTCGCTCTCACACCCCTCTCCCACACACACACTCGATGTCTCTTCCAAATAGTCTACTGCCCCCGCCCGCACCCTTGCTATCCCGCTACTACACATGTCACACCATTCCCCCTTCCCTTCTACTAGGTTTACATCATTAGTGGTCTCTCTACTCCACATACACACACTCCCTCTCACACACAAACGCGTGCACAAACACACAGAGACACACACAACCACCCATTTATCTGGATCCTCATCTCTCCCCATGTCTGCATGTGTATCTCACACACTCACTCTCTAATTATGTATATGCGTCTCCACGTTACACAACACAACGCCCCATGTGCATGTCTCTCTCTATCCTCCACACACATAAACACAAAGAATCTGTTATCATTGCCTCAGTCTCTAACATATCACACACGCAGAGTGTCTCTTTCTCTCGCAAACACGCTCAACAAGGATTTCCCCGTGAATAACTTACCGTCTATTCATCAACAGTCGTGGTAGTACAGCGAACACGAGACGTGAAAAATAATAAATCTACACGTGCTTAGACCACCTAGTATGACTACTAGGAGTAGAGCAAGCCAAAATGTGCGCAGCTGTCACCCCCTCGTTATCGGCGATGGGAAAACCTTTGTTTTACATAGTCGGGAAGTCATTGTGCTAAGGCCCCACATGTTGAGTCATTGAATAGAATGTAGATGCTAGTTTATGGAAGCAAGTATCGATAATACGTTTGTATCTCCATACTTATATTTCTTATCCTATAAAAAACCGAGTTGGTGATGATGGTACGCGTGCCATCTTGCAATATATACCATCCAATCTAGATATGACGGATGGAAATTAAACTAAAAGATACTCGTACCCCTCTCCACATTTGCAGACAAGGCCTTCCCTCGTTCATCCTTATCTCCAACAACCTCATTGTTGAGCAATTAAGAAAGGAAGCCTCTGGAACAAACTGGCCTGGTGGCTGCTGCCGGCGTCGTCAATCCCCATGCCTCCGCTCAGTCCAACAACCAGTCACCACCACACCCCACTCATCTTCACCTTATATCATATTTCTCGAGATATCATTAGTTTTTACACATGGGATTACTCCCGCATAGGTCAATCACAACAATTTTTTTGTAAAAAAATGCATCTTGATGTTCCGTGCAATGCACGGATCTTGCTAGTACTCCTACATAAGACTAAGTTGTTGATGATGGTGTGTCTGCCATTAGTTGTTTCTGACCATTAGGTCTACATCTAACGACTGTGAGGTAAGTTGTTGCCTTTTCTCACCAACATCCCACTTGTCTACCAATTTGCAGAAAAACCCATAATTAGTATCTTAAAACAAACCACATCCCTCCCTGACCTCACCAAAACAGCCCAAGGAATATATTCTAATTGAAACATAATATATCTCTAGTGATATATGTATATCAAAATTGGAGTGTTTTGTATCAAGTTTGTGAATAAGTATTATTCTAATTATGATTCGTTGCAATGCACATGAACATTGCTAGTATTTCCAACCATGCAGTTTTTCCCTCGTATTCCATAGTTTCGAGTTATCCATCAAGATATTAGTCACTCATGGTTGATATTTACTTTCAATCATGTACACATATGCACTATGTAACTAGCCTTGCTTATTGCCTTCCAAAGCATAACTTCCACTCCTACTTACAATATGTAGAGCATTTAACAAAAAACTACCACTTTCAACCAGCCCTAGGAAGAATCTATTATACAAAAAATAGCAAAAACATACCAAAAATTTCTTAATCCACGCAAAAAACTACTACCTAGTACTCCTACCAATTAGGTTCGTTTAAACCCATTTATGACAGGGTTGGCCCACACATCCGTGCTGATGAGGCAGCTTAAACCAACACATTTTGTTTGACTGTTGACATGAGGGACCCACATCTGACCTTCTATCCTGTTATTCCGCCTCAAATCACTATTTTTCTAGAAAATTAATTCAAACAGTACTCATGCGTGTTCATCAGTGGCGCCGGTGATGAGCGAGTTGGCGGCTGCTCCGCCGGATGGGCCGGACGCTGCGCTGGTCTCCGCACGGGTTGGTAGGCTGGCCCAAGTGTGACTCACGAGTGAGCAACCCGCCATGCTGGCCTTCGCTCGAGCCAGATGCATGGCTGGCCTTAGCGTGGGGCGTGCGAGCAAGCCGTTGCGCTGCCGTGCCAATCTAGAAAGCAAACGTTGCAAACAAGCAGCTGGATGGAGCTATCTTGGCTAGCTAGCGGCCGCGAGCGCCGGACGGAGCTGGCATCCAGGCTGCCGCAACATGGGCTCCGCACCACCGGCAGTTTTGAACCCGCCTTCTCCCGGTGGCGGTAGCCACGTCCCATGGCCGAGGATGACTAGATGGATGGGCCGGAGGTAGGAGGTCACTCGGGGATTTTTGTGCAGACTGACATGTAGGTCCCACAAGTCATAAGGCCCGGTCAAATAGAAGGCCTTGACTTAATGGGAGACATGGGCCCTGTCAGAGGTTAGAGTTAGATCCTAACCCTGAACTAACTCTAACCAAAGTGGTGTTTGGATGGCTGGGTTAGATTGACAACAAATGTATCCAAACAGGGCCATGGGTTGAAACGTGCCTATAACGGCACTTTGTAGAGTAGTCGTTTCTTGGTAGGGCTGGTTGGTAAGAGCATGTACAATGGTTGATAAGAGCATGTACAATGGTCGGTAAGGTAGTCTTATCTTAAATCTTGCACATAATTTAGAGATGACAAAAAAACATGTCTACAATGGGTCATTTCTTAGCCTTATCATAAATAACTAGTTATTCCTAAAAATGTGGTGAGACATATTGTGCTAAGAGATCATCTCCTTCCTTCTCTTAATTAAGAGAAGACAAGCCTTCTCTTATGATTTCTCTCTCATCCACCTCATCATTTATCCTATGTGGCATTGCTAAGATGGAACTATTGTACATGCCCTAAGGTAGTCTTATCTTAAGTCTGCCACGTATGCAAGTGGTAGTAGTTTCTTGGCATTTTATTGGTTTCTTGCATTATTAGGGGTTTCTTGTAAGGAACAATGTACGTACTACTAGCGACAAAAGGCAATTCTAGGTTGCGTTGTACTCCAACGAGTACTACTAGTGGTCGCGGGAGTGCATACCTCGTTTTGTGGGTTTTATCCCGGCCAAACGCACGGCGGCCTTTTTTTAAATAGTAACTTCGCTGCGAGCCAATATTTTACATGGGTAGTTTGAGTTTTGAAGTCAAATGGATGTGCGGCACCACAATCTGGGTGCACTGGATAGCCTAGCCACGTGAACGGGTTTTCCTTGCCAGCATCCCGTGGCTCGCGTGCTCGCCCTAGCCGCACCTCGCTTGCAGCTTCCTCATCAGCTAGTAGCATATTTAAACTAGCGCCTCCTAATTTAGCCAAGGAGCCGGAAAAGCCTGACGGGGCATTGGGAACTGTGCAATATGGCTCTGTACGTAAAGTGCTCTACTACTACTCTGTAGCTTGTGGCATTCCACGCATGGACTTTACTCCATTATCAACTCTACTATATAAGAAATTCCTCTTGACGTGTTTTTTTTAAACGGAGGCAAAAGCTTTGCTTCATCTCATTCATAGATAAGGAACTACTAACAAAGTTTGACGAGATCCATTACACCTCCACAAATGGAAGCAAAAAGCCTAGTCTCGCTGTATCAAATAACTCAAATGTTCTGCCCCCGCAGTAACCGTCGCTGATAAACAGGCTGCTAGTGTGTGCGTGAGAGGAGCGGCTGAGTAGGCCAGCTACCTGAGAGGAGCGGCTGAATAGAGCACCGAGAGTACCCACCAGGCCACTAAGCAAGTGTACTTTCCCTGCATTGATAGTACTGCGATGGTTCTAGAGAACAGTAGTACCCTCCACTTCCAACTATAGCTCCTTAGCCCTGAGATTCAAGAGTTCAAAACTAGTGCACTATACTAGACTAGATTAGAAGTACAATACATCGCACTACTAGTTGAGAAAAAGTAGTACTAGTACTGCTACAGTACGAGTACGTACTCCTCCGTCACATAAAGTAAGACGCTTTTTGACACTAGTCGGCGCGTACAAAAAATAGCAAAAGCATACCCAAAATTTCTTAATCCATGCCAAAAACTACTACCTAGTGAGGGAGTCCTAGATTAGGGGGTATCCGGACAGCCGGACTATATACTTTGGCCGGACTGTTGGACCGTGAAGATACAAGACTCAAGACTTCGTCCCGTGTCCGGATGGGACTCTCCTTTGCGTGGAAGACAAGCTTGGCGCTCCGGATATTATATTTGCTTCTTTGTAACCAACTCCATGTAAACCCTAGCCCCCTCCAATATATATATAAACCGGAGGGTTTAGTCCTTAGAGACAGAATCATAATCATCATAGGCTAGGTCCTAGGGTTTTAGCCTCTACGATCTCGTGGTAGATCAACTCTTGTAATACCCCTATCATCAATATCAGTCAAGCAGGAAGTAGGGTTTTACCTCCATCGAGAGGGCCTGAACCTGGGTAAAACATAGTGTCCCTTGCCTCCTGTTACCATTAGCCTTAGATGCAAAGATCGGGACCCCCTACCCGAGATCCACCGGGTTTGACACCAACATTGGTGCTTTCATTGAGAGTTCCTCTGTGTCATCACTGCAAGGCTCGATGGCCCGTCTAGTTGTCAAGGACAGCATCACCTCTGGGGAGTGCTAGCTATAGGCCAAACTCTCTGACTAGGCGGCCTCGTCATGATCGCACAATCTGTTGTCGCGCCGATGATGACCTCTCGGGTCATCACGAATGGCCTCCACGTCAATTCGGAACTCGCCGAACAGATGGATCCAAGCGAGCTCTCCTCCCTCAATGAGCTCTTGGATCGCATCGCCGCTTTGGGAGTCGCCACAAACTATGACCGGATTGGGCTTAAACCCGACCAAAGGGATATTAAATCCCCACCGGTCACCAACGAGGTAGCGGTAGTGGAGGAGCCACATACGGATTATCCCTCTATTTTGAGGACAAATTATGTCCGGATTACCGAGCTCTCTGAGTGGTATCGGGCCGAAAAAATCGGCCAGCACCCCGGATCCCGAGCTATCAAGCCCGAAAGCTCCTCTGCCCTTGGGCTTTAGGTCGGATTAGAATCCAGATTCAGCTACATCCACCCACCCGGACTTAAACCATCTCTCCCATATCAGACTAGAGCCCCAAGAGACAGTGCATCGCTACTGGGCCAGATTCCTCCTTGTGCTAAACAAGATAAAGGACTGTCGTGAGGAAGACGCAATCTCACTTTTCGGCAAAAACTGCACGAACAAACGGATCCTTAATGCTATAAGTCGCCGTGACATAGTACACTTTGCTGACTTAGCAGCCATAGTACAGAAGTACTGTGCGATGGAAAGCGCCTGGAAAACCCAAACAGAATTTTGGGATAGTCCGGCTCTCGCTAAAACCTTTGTCCGAACTAAACGGGTGAACTCTCGTAAGTCAGCCGATCCAATCCCCAAGAAACCAAAGCCCACCCCAGGGCGTGGAACCGTATTGGAAGAATGGCTCAATGGGCCATGCAAACTCCACAGCACGCCAGACACTACACCAACACATAGCCTTAGAGCATGTTGGATTCTCTGGCAGGTAGCAAAAAGTGGCGAGGATCTTCTTGTAAGCCATAAAGCAGAGCAACATCCCGCCAAAGAAAACAATACGGTACTGGCAGTCTTCGAGACTTTTGCCTCAATCAATAGGCGCAAGCGAGCTCATCGACATTTCGCTGAAATGTGCCACGTGGCAAAAATAAATCCGTGGAACGACACTGCTATAACTTTCAGTGTCAATGACGAACCTCAATTCCAGACAGTCCAGGCATCGGCCGCTTTCGTCCTTAGCCCAATCATGGACAGCTTTCGGCTCACTAAAATACTCATGGATGGCGGAAGCGGATTAAACTGGATCTACGAAGAAACACTCAACAAGATGAAAATTGATAAAAGCCGCATTGAGCAAAGCGGCACAACCTTCAGGGGAATCATCCCTAGCCGGGAAGCACGGTGTGCGGGAAAAATCACACTCGATGTGGTAGTCGGCACTCCGGAGAATTACAGGCCCGAAGAAATCATATTCCAAGTGGCTCCTTTTAGCAGTGGATACCACGCCCTTTTTGGGCGGGATGCATTCACAAGCTTTCAAGCTATACCCCATTACGGGTACATGAAGCTTAAAATGCCCGGACCCAATAGAATCATCACTCTATCTAGTGATCCGGACGTCGCACTTCGCACCGAAAATAAAACCGCAGCACTAGCCCTGGAAGCATTATTCGAAGCTCTAGCAGCCGAACAACTAACAACGCTGCGCGCCATCGTGGACAAAGACGACGTGATACTTGACAAGCGACCCATGTCCACCTCATTTAAACCTGCAGACGAGATAGTCAAATTCCAGGTCCATCCAACGGACCCCACGAAGACAACTTCCATCGGGACACAGTTGAGCCCCACAATTGACGCCGCACCACGAGACTTCCTACGCGAGAATTGGGACATTTTCTCCTGGCACCCTTCGGGCATGCCGGGCATCCCACGCAGGCTGGCTGAACATAGCCTCAATATACTGAAAGGATACAAGCCTGTCAAACAGACTCTCAGGCGCTTCTCAGAGCCCAAACGGCAGGCCATGGGAGAATAGATAGCCGAGCTACTTGAGGCCGGATTCATCAGATATATCAAGCATCCGGATTGGCTAGCAAATCTGGTAATTGTACCGAAGAAGGACAAATCCTGGTACCTATGCGTCGACTTCAAAGACCTCAACAAGGCTTGCCCCAAGGATCCCTTCCCCCTCCCTCGCATCGACCAAATCATAGACGCCACCGCAGGACACAACTCATTGTGTTTCCTCGACGCATACTCTGGATACCATTAAATAAAGATGGCAGAGTCCGACCAAGCTGCAACGGCCTTCATCACGCCGTATGGTCCTTTCTGCTTGAACACTATGCCTTCGGGCTTAAAAATGTTGGCGCAACCTATCAACGCATGATTCAAACATGCCTGGAGAAGCAAATCGGCAAAACAGTGGAGGCATACGTGGACCACGTGGTCATAAAAACAAGACACGTCGAAACCCTAATAGATTAATTGAGGCTTATGTTCGATAACCTCCGAACATACGACATCAAGCTAAACCCGGAAAAATGTGTTTTCGGCGTGCCCTCTCGGAAGTTGCTCGCCTTCATTGTTTCCAATAGAGGAATTGAAGCGAATCTGGCAAAAATCCTAGCTCTGTCGCAATTGGCTATCCCAACAGACCTCAAGCATATCCAGAAACTAGCTGGATGCGTGGCTGCCTTAAGCCGCTTTATCTCCCGATTAGGAGAAAAGGCATTACCTCTTTACCGCCGTCTTCGGCGCACCGAACACTTCGTGTGGACGGATGCAGCCGCGGCCGGACTGGACGAAATAAAGACCTTATTGGCCAGTAATCCAGTCCTAACAGCGCCAAATACTGGCGAACCTATGCTATTGTACATAGTTGCAACACATCAAGTTGTAAGCGCAGTGCTCGTCATCGAATGAGAGGCTGACGGATACAAATTCCTGCTCCAGAAGCCGGTATATTACGTATCCACGGTCCTCACCCCATGCAAATCCCAATACCCACACTATCAAAAGATAGCATACAGGGTCTTCATGGCATCCTGGAAGCTACGACACTACTTCCAAGAGTGTTCGGTTATGGTGGCCTCCGAAGTACCACTCAACGACATAATAAATAACTGCGACGCTACGGGCCGGATTGCTAAATGGTCCATTGAACTCCTTCTGTTCGACATAACATACAAACCACGGCGGGCCATTAAGTTGCAAGTACTGGCTGACTTTGTCGCCGAATGGACAGAAGCCGAACTCCCTAAAGAGTACGGCGCATACTCTAACTGGATCATGCACTTCGACGGCTCTAAAATGCTGGCCGGATTAGGAGGAGGTGTAGTCCTGACGTCTCCCACCAGAGACACGGTCCAATACGTACTCCAAATATTATACACAGAATCCAACAACGCAGCCGAATATGAGGCTTTGTTGCACGGTCTTCGGATGGCAGTCTCTATGGGCATTCAACGCCTTGAGGTTCACGGGGATTCAAACCTCGCAATATCACAAATAAACGAAGACTTTGATGCCAAGGATCCGAAAAAGGCGGCCTACCGTAATGCCGTCCTCAGAATGTCAGCTCGGTTCGAGGGGCTCGAATTCCTCCATGTGGCTCCAGAAAACAATCAAGCGGCAGATATCCTTGCCCACATCAGCACTAAACATGACCATGTCCCACCTAACATATTCCTGGAAAGGCTGTTCAAGCCATCTGTGGTATGGGAAGGGGAGTCCGGCAACACTAGCACGGATACGAATACACCCCTAGATACCGAACCGTCAGACGTAATCGGAGGCTCCGCCACCGTAATAACACCTTCGGCCCATGAAATCATGGTTGTAATCGCCTTGTGGACTAAGCCTTTCGTGGCCTACCTAAATAGGCAGGAGCTCCCCGAGGACCAAAATGAAGCACATTGCATCGTGCGGTGTTCCAAAGCGTACAAAGTCCATGAAGGGGAACTATATAAGAAAATTGCGACCGGAGTACTCCAAAGATGCATCTCCGAAGAGGAAGGGCGGCATCTCTTGGCTCAAATCCATGACGGACTCGGCGGACACCACGCTGCAGCTCGGGCACTTGTTAGCAAGGCCTTCCGCACAGGCTTTTATTGGCCTACAGCCCGAGCAGACGCACAAGACCTTGTCCAACACTGCGTCGGTTGCCAGTTCTTTGCCAATCAGAGCCACATGCCCCCTACTGCTCCCCAACAATCCCCATCACTTGGCCCTTCGCGGTCTGGGGGCTGGATATGGTCGGACCCCTTAAGGGCGAAAGCCATAAGAAAAAATACTTATTGGTCATGGTGGACAAGTTCACCAAATGGATAGAAGCCAAACCAGTGAAAATGGACGAATCCGGACCAGTGATAGACTTCATATCCGGGGTTGTACACCGATACGGCGTCCCCCATAGCATCATCACTAACAATGGCTCAAACTTCACAGCGGACGAAGTGAAAACTTGGTGCGGCAACATGGGCATCAAGCTCGATTACGCCTCCGTCTAGCATCCCCAAACAAATGGCCAGGTTGAACGTGCAAACGGTCTCATCATGAGCGGCATCAAACCCAGACTAGTGTGATGCTTGACAGAATCGGACTCGCACTGGGTCGAGGAGCTCGACTCCATACTCTGGAGGCTGCGGACCACGCCGAATCGCACCACCGGATACACACCATTTTTATGGTATACGGCGCAGAAGCAGTACTACCCTGCGACATAATACATGAATTGCCTCGCGTGCGCATGTACGAAGAGAAGGAAGCCGAGTTAGATCGGCAGGACAACTTAGATGCCCTGGAGGAGGAGCGCAACATCGCAAAAGCCCGTTCCGCATTTTATCAGCAGCAGGCTCGACGGTACCAAAGCATAGAAGTGCGATCCAAAACTTATAATATTGGCGAACTCGTTCTACGCCTACCAGAGAAGAAGGACAAGCTCAAACCTAAGTGGGAGGGTCCCTTCGTTATTGACAAAGTTCTCACCGGAGGAGCGTACCGCCTACGTAATGCATCCGATAACAGACTCGAGTCGAACCCATGGAACGCGCCCAGACTCCGGAGATTCTCCGCCTAGCGCCGAACTCAGTGTTCATCTCCTTACCACTCCTTTTTAATTATGTTCCTCCCCTTTTTCCTTTCTCGTCCCTTTTCCCTCTTCACACAAAGTACTCAATACAGTGCGGATGCTCGGATAACTCCGATCGCACTATGTGTGTAAGCCATACCTGGGGGCTTCCTATACGGAAGCTAAAATAAGTGCTTTCGTGGCTTGTTGCCTATCACATATGCGTTATTTTTCCATATGTTCCTTTTCTTCACCATTATATTCATTGATATGACTTAAGATGTGGCCATGCTTGGTTGCCTGGCTCTTGTGTTTATGCCCTACGTTCCCGTTAATTTGGCTAGGGCATAAGGGGAGCACCTCTGCGATTGTTACTACCGGTTCAGCCGGATGTGTACCTCATACTGGGTGAAGCCGAAAGCTAGCGTTCTTAAGGGAATATTCGATCGTGAACAAAAGATGTTTTTTCGTTTGTCACAACATGAATCCCCAGAAGTTTTTATCCTGCATCTCTGTTCGCAGTCCGGACATGTACATCACTGTATGCATACCCGGGGAAAGGAACCCCTAACAGAACTATTCTCCCTGGAAGATGTTTCTTACTATCCATGTAATATAACATAACTAGTTGGGTACTTGTCTGGTCAAGCACTTATGAACCCTAGGCCTAGTTTCCATGCATACCCCTGTTCTGCATAACTGAGCGGGTATTCGGATACACCCCGGACTGTCGGATCCGGGGACTGAAGCGAAAAGGTCCGCCATGACAAATGATTTTAATCCGGCTAGGGACTACGTATGTCCATCGAATTACATAGTCACTTGGACCGACTATATTCTTCCTCTATACCGTCCAACAGGCTATCTAGCTTACAATGCTGTTGGGAATACTTTGCGGCTAATGCTACCTAGTCATACACCAGACTCACGGGAATTTCTTGCCCATCTGGCCCTCCCGGTCCGACTTCGGCCATATGGTTCGGGTCAAGCTTGGTGTAGCGCGTCTTCACCATGGCCCAGGCTTCTCTTGCACCTTGTCGGCAGGCTGACATCTGCCACAATCGGAAGCACCGCCGTGCTCCTTGGAGCATATCCACGAGCTCCCCCATGCCTTTTGGCTGGGAGGGGGATGGCCACAAGGCCTGGGCAATACCCTGCATCACCTGTCGAGCTCGCTCGTGCAGCTGTGAGAGGTCTTGCAGTATATCACCTGCGGACGCGGGCATCTCCTCTTCAGGGCGGCCCGTCAACATACCTACAGATATAAACTCTTTCAATATGCTTCCTCGCTGAACTGTACTACAGTTCGTCTAGGCACTTGCCATAAATGCCGCGACGAAGCCTTCTGTTCTGCTTCACGGAGTCCGGCAGCTGAGCGCGAACATCTCCTAATTCGACGCCCAGCCGGACATTGGCATCTTGAAGATTGTTCTTCTCTTGCCTAACTTGCATAAGAACACGCTTGGCAGCTTTTAGCTGCCTTTGGAGATGTGGACATCACGAAGCTTAGGGAGGCTAGGTACTTGACCGCTGAAATCCTTCACAGGCTTCCTGCTCAAGGGCAGGTTATCCCTACTACCAAACCCAACGAGAGTGTCGTATTCGTCTCCCACTTCCTCCGAGGGCTAGGCTTCGGTCTTCATCCTTTTGTTAGAGGGCTCATGTTTTATTACGGGCTAGATTTTCATGATCTAGCTCCATATTCCTTCCTTCACATCTCAATGTTCGCTGTTGTGTGTGAGGCCTTCCTCTGCATTACCCCACACTTCGGCTTATGGCCCAAGACCTTCAATGTTAAGCCGAACATAATCGACGGGCGACAAGCGGAGTGCGGATGCGCTATAATAAGCGAAGGCGTTGATGTTTTACGACCAAAGGGTTCCTTCCCGGTAGTTTTTGACCTATGGCAACGGGAGTGGTTTTATATCACTGCACCCCGAGGTAGAAAGTGGGCGGCCGCCCCAGCCTTCCGCTCCACTCCTCCGCCATAGCTTGCATGATGGGTCAACAAGGGGCTGGACTGGGGATCGGTTGATGACGTGCGGACATTGCAAAGCCGCATTCAGGATCTCATCAAGAAGGATATCAGTCTTGTCAAAGTAATCCAAGTAATGCTAGTCCGTCGGGTCCTGTCGTGCCAACATCGACCTCTTCATATGTGGGAGTTCAGCCCGGAAGGACCGTGAACTGTTCAGCACTTCTTCGGCAAGACTCTCAAAGGGATGTATCAATTATTCTTCGGATCACAAATAAAGTGTCCGGACACAACAGAGGATGCATGCCTTGATTGCAACCATCTAGATACCCAGGTAAGTAATTCCACAACTGAACAAGCTATCATTATATTTGACACAACATTATCCTAAAAAACCATCCTCGGCCAGGGTTGTATAAGAAAGGCGGAGAGGATTAGGTGTTCGGCTCCTGTTCCCGAAGATTTGGCGGACCCTGTATTAACTAGGATGCTGGCTCGTGCACCTTATCAAGTGCCATTAGGGAAGAACAAGGACAGGAATGGGGAAGCCAAAAGCGGACTTCATGCGGAGGTACGTTACGCATTGTAACTAGGGAAATTGGTACTCCCGTGTCAGAGGATGAATGGGGGGGATAATCTAGTATCCCTTCTCCCCACGGGAAAAAAGGGCCGCCCCGAAAGACTTGGAAGCAGAGGTCTCCAAACGAGGGAAGAAACCTTTATCAGGGGGGCCTACCCCGGAGGGCAACATTGCTCCATAGCACCCACAGGGGGGCATTCGTTAACCGAGCCATAAGTGAACAAAGGTGCTTTGTGAGCATACCCCATTCTTTTCCTAAGAATAACGACTGAGACGTATGTTTTGCAGTTCAGCTTATAGCCTCCCTCAACAATCTTCGTCCTCGGGGGATCTTCTTCCGGAGATGATGGAGAGAGAAACACCTCGTCCTACTTCTCCGCCTCATGAGGCGGACGAGCCTGAGGTGTCGTCCCGGAGGATCTCTCCTGATCCACAAAGTCCAGAAGGTAACTCTTCGGCCGCCCGAGGTCCGGGTGTTCGGCTCCTAGAGAGACCAACAGAAAAAGCCCCGGACCGTCTAATATACAGCTGGACACCTTGACGGGTCTTCCGCGGCAAGTGCCTATCTTAGAGGCACATCGTACCTTAATGGGTACGGTGGTTGAGAGGATTTCGTCCATAAAAAGTGGGTTGAATAAAGATTTTACGAGCCTGCTAAGAGGCTTTGAGGTATGCAATGTGATATTTTTTAATTGTATCGTAAACGTAAGGTGCACTGTGTATAGATAGTAGCCCCTGAGACTCTGGTTGCCATCGTAACTGGGCGATCAGAGGATCAAAAATAGAAATAATCTCAGGTAACGATTTTGCCAATTTTGTACATAGGCGGCTGCAGCCCCAGCAGTTGCTCGGGCTGCCGAATTTGCTGAACTGAAGCGGAAACTTGATGTGGCGGATGAAGATATCACGCTTGTGAACAAGAGGCTTGACGAGGCACAAGGTATTTATATTTGGGTGGTCAGCGAATATTAATAAGAGCATGAGCCTAGGATTTATAATATGCTTTGACTGCAGATGGTGCTGCCGGCATCGAGACCCTTCGGGCTGAGCTTTCCCAGGCCAAGGAGCGAGCCAGGAGAAGCAATGCGGCTGCTGAGAAGGCAGCTGATGAATTAAAAGCCGAAAAGGCTGCTCATCGCCAAAGTGAGGATAGAATGGCCAACATGGCTCTTGAGCTACAGAATGCCGCTAGCCAATATGTGCTTCTCAAAAGGGAAAACCAAGCGAAAACGGCTGACCTAGAAAAGGCTATACACGCAGTCAAGGAAACCCGCTCTGAGACCAGAGCGACTCGAGAGGAGCTCCGGCAAGCCGGTGAGATCGCGGCTGGGAAGCCCTTTTTATTGCGAACTAAATTCGGCAATCCGAAGTATGCCCCTCTTGATCAATTGTGGAGTTCTCCAAGCGCATACTTGGATTTGTCAAAGAGTGATGCCGATGTGACACAGTATTTCCGAGATCAAGAAGATCATCAAGCGGAAAGATTTTTCTGGTCGCAGTTCAGTGCTCCAAGGCATCGGCTGCTATTGAACGAGCAAATGGCCGAATGGGCCGAGCTCCATAGGTTTTCCGGGCTTGCCATGAAGGCTGTCGTGGATCGCCTGTGGCCGGAGGAACCAAGTCCGGGTAGTTATTTTGGTTTGGTGCAACGATTTATTCATGTTGTGCCGCATATCGATGTTGTCAAGCGGTCAGCGTGCATAGAGGGTGCGTGGATGGCCCATGCCCATGTTAAGACTTACTGGGCGAGGATGGAGGCCACCAATATTGCAACCAGGGGTCCACCAGGGGGCCAGGACTCGCCCGAGCACTATTTTGAAGAAGTCTTAGAAGGTGCCCATTTAATAGAGGCTCAGTGCTCAAATAATATCATGTTCAAATGACATGTATCTTGATTGTAAAACCAATGCTTTTGATAATAAAGGTTATATGTATACCTTTGCCCGTGAAGTATTGTACTGCCTCCTGTGCGGCCATTTATGTATATATGTATATAACCTGAAAGTTTGCAGTTGTCGGCTTCAGCCCCCTCGCGTATAACACGGGGGTGTTCGGTAAAATCGCGTAATCACACTTGATCCAACATCTTGGTCCGTTAAGGAGGTGGTAGCATGGCGAACGAGGCAATCAGACTATATAGCTTTAACACTTTCACTTAGCCATAGGAGTTTGACGGTGGGGCTACTATATAGCCCTTGGTATGTCCGCGTTTATTCGAATACGGTGCATTTACATACGTGACCGGAAAACCGGTCCTTCGTTAATGTGGAGGAATCGCAAAGATTCCGCTGAGTCATCAAGTGGTTGACCAGTCTCTCGCTTTACCATGACAGTCAGGTTTCAGCTTTCTCTACTGAGGTGCTCATCCGGATGAACCAGGGCACAATCGCAGTAGTTCTCCTTGTGCCACCTTAGCCAATAGAGCGGAACGTAAGGTAGAAAAACACGGGAGCCGGGCAAACCCAACTATTGACCAGAGACATGAATCAGAACTGATGCATATAAGGCCAAACTCGCGACGCAGAACACTCCCGAAGGTATTCGGACTTTACAACATATACTGGGCTGAATACAGCCCTCGATAATGAGCCCTGAATTTCAAGGTATGTGCATCAATCCGGCGTGACGAAAGAGCGCCTGTGGTGAGAGCATAGATCTCAAAAAACACACTGGTTGTTGCCTCTGTAACATCTATTTTAGAATGGTGAATCATACGCTCGCCAATAAAGCCGGTATCCCTCTTGGTCATTTTAAGTGCCAGGAGGGTGCCAGACAATAAAAAAGGTTTACAGAGGGTCTTAATCTAAAAAGAAATCTTTTAACAGACCCTTGCTGCACGTCTGCGCCTTTATCTCCGTTGTGCCATATCTTTGAAGGGTATAGCACGATGGTCATCTTTTACATGCGGGCAGCCCCCTGCACCACATATGGGAGCATAGCCGTTAGTCAAGCTCAGGTTTATCTGAGCTGCTACAACTAGGTGTGCACCAAACACGTCTAGTCGTGTCCGTGGTCTCAAAGACCGATGAGTTGCTCGGGTTGGAAAGGCCATTCTGTGATTCAGCTACTAGAGTCGCCACATATTCTATCGTACGAAGAGAACGCTCTGTGTTTCCGCTGATTGTGATAACGCCACGTGGACCGAGCATCTTGAGTTTGAGATAAGCATAATGCAGGACTGCATTGAAATGAGCGAAGGCCGTTCTTCCTAGTAGTGCATGATAGCCGCTTCGGAATGGAGCAATGTCCAAGATTAGTTCTTCCCTTCAAAAGTTGTCGGGAGAACCGAATACAACCTCCAATGTTAAAGAGGCCATGCAGCGGGCCTCCACGCCTGGTATTACTCCTTTAACGGTAGTACTGCTTTGGTTGTTCTTGACGGGTCTATCCCCATCTTGCAGACAGTGTCCTGATATATGAGATTAAGACTACTGTTGTTGTCCATGAGGACTCGGGTGAGATGGTAACCGTTGATTATTGGGTCGAGCACCAAGGCAGCCGAACCCCCATGACGGGTACTAGTCGGATGATCCCTACGATCGAAAGTGATCGGGCAGGCCGACCATGGGTTGAATATACGTCTCCGAGTGCGCATTTGTGCTTCCTCTTTGGGGTGCGGGTTGCATAAATCATGTTCACTGTTTTGACCTTCGGTGGAAAAAAATTCTGTCCCCAGTGTTCGGATGGTGAGGTTCGTCCTCATCTTCACTTAGCGGCTCCTTCCCTTTGTGTTCGGCGTTTAGCTTGCCAGCCTGCTTGAATCTGACAGGGGGTGCCATGCATCTGACAGGACCTGTCTAGAATTTCATTTAGGCTGGACGGACCATCTCTGCTGCCTTTAAATGGCTTTTTCCATTGGTAGGCTCTAGAGCCCCTGAATCCGGCGTTTACCATTGTATTGTATGGGTTGTCTTAATTATTTTGATGTTTGTTTTTATTGCGTCGTGGTTTTCCATTGCCATCCCTGATTTCGGATGTGCCTGGATCGCTGGTGCTGCTGCGAGCCAACCAACTGTCCTCGCCTGCGCAAAAGTGGGTCATAAGAGTTGTTAGGGCTGCCATTGTCCTTGGCTTTTCCTGGCCGAGGTGTCTGGCAAGCCATTCGTCCCTAATACTGTGTTTGAAAGCTGCTAGGGCTTCGGCATCCGGACAGTCGACTATTTGGTTCTTCTTGGTGAGAAATCTGTTCCAAAGCTTATGGGCTGACTCTCCGGGTTGTTGGATTATGTGACTTAAATCGTCTGCATCTGTAGGTTGGACATAGGTCCCTTGAAAATTAGCCCTGAAAGCGTCCTCGAGTTCCTCCCAGCTTCCAATGGAATTTTCGGCGAGGCTTTTCAACCAATGCCGAGCTAGTCCTTTCAACTAGAGGGGCAGGTATTTGATGGCATGGAGATCGTCTCCGCGAGCCATATGGATGTGAAGAATAAAGTCCTCAATCCAAAACGCAGGGTCTGTCGTTCCGTCGTATGCCTCGATGTTTACGGTTTTAAACCCCTCTAGAAATTCATGATCCAACACTTCATCGGTGAGGCACAGGGGGTGTGCGGCACCCCTGTACTTGGCTATGTCGTGGCATGGGTCCGATGGCTGTAGTGTCCGATGTTGATTCCGAGCTAGTAGTCGATCAATAAAGCCAGTTTGGTGGTCGTGATCCTGCATAGGAACACGTTTCCTAGATCCACAGATGAATCTGGTCATACCAACTCTTTTTTCCAGGTGCTCAGGTAGATCATGCGCTGATTTGTGTGCGACGTCATTAGCCACTTTGTCTCAGCCACAGTGTGGTCGGAATGGCAGATCGGCCATATTGTTTTTCAGTGGAATGGGCGTGATAGCCTCATCGTCGAATTCGGGCAGCAGCTTACGTTTTGGGCAGCTCTTTGTCTGGCGATCACCGCCGCATCTTTCCTCAATGTCGAGCACTTCATTCCATCTGCAGTTGAGCGTATCCTGCGCGGCTTTAAATCGTTGCTTCTGCTTCTTCAAGATCATTGTGGTGGCAATAAGTCTCTTGTGGAGGTGCTCTCGTTCCAAGTGTTTTTCCAGCATGATATGTGCATCATCGTCCGGACTGTTCTCCTCTCCGGAGACAGGTTTATAAGTTTTGCCTTCGGCATCGCTGTGATCGGACAGCGGACCCAGATAGTGTTCCCCGTCTCCTTGCTCGTCCTGCTCCATTGCTGGGTCTGCGGGGTCTTGAGCATCGTCCGAGGAGTTATTCTTTCTTGTGCCGGTATCACTGTTTTTGCTATGGCGGGGTTTAGAGCGGCGCCGCTGACGTTGGTGCTTTGGCTGCTTCTCGAGAGGATTATTCTCCATTGCATCCTTTTGATCCTCGCCATTGTTTTCTTTGGGTGTGTCCACCATATATATGTCGTACGATGAGGTGGCTGTCCAGCGCCCTGTGGCGGCGGTTCCTCCTCTTCTTCGGCATCGTCATCCATACTGTCGATGTCTTCGGAGTCAAAATCAAGCATGTTGGTTAAGTCGTCGACAATGGCTATTAAGTGGGTGGTGGGTGGGTAACGAATTCCTTCATCGTCAGCTTCCCACTCAAGCCGGACATGGTTCGGCCAAGAGTCTCCTGACATGGAGAGAGATTTTAATGAGTTTAGCACGTCGCCCAAGGACGAGTGCTGAAAGATGTCCGCGGAGCTGAACTCCAAGATCGGCGCCCAGTTAGATCCGATGGGCACGGATACACGTGGTTTGGAGCCTATGGTCGGAGATGAGTACGAGGGTCCGATGACACAGACCTCATTCGAAGTGAAATCTGTGTTCGGCTCTTACGCCGTTGAGTGTGCGGCTTCCGTGGCGGGGTCCCTCCTCCCATCCTCGGATGACACGATCTGCACTAGATCTAAAGCCAGGGCAGCTGTAGGTGAGATCTCCTGAACACCGTCTGATGGCAGATCTAGGTCATGCTCATCATGGTTGTAGGGTGCACCTGTCATGGGCTCGAATCCGTCGAAGATCAAGTCTCCTCGGATGTCGGCTGTGTAGTTCAGGTTTCCAAACCCGACCTGATGGCCAGGGGCATAGCTATCGATCTGCTCCAGATGGCCAAGCGAGTTGGCCCGCAGTGCGAAGCCGCCGAATACAAAGATCTGTCCGGGGAGGAAAACCTCACCCTGGACCGCATCGTTGTAGATGATTGAAGGAGCCATCAAGCCTTATGGTGACGACACATTGGAACTCTCAATGAAAGAACCAACGTCGGTGTCAAAACCCGCGGATCTCGGGTAGGGGGTCCCGAATTGTGTGTCTAAGGCTAATGGTAACAGGAGGCGGGGGACACGATGTTTACCCAAGTTCGGGCCCTCTCTATGGAGGTAATACCCTACTTCATGCTCGATTGATTTTGATGATATGAGTATTACAAGAGTTGATCTACCACGAGATCGTAGAGGCTAAATCCTAGAAGCTAGCCTATGATTATGATTGTTGTTGTCCTACGGACAAAACCCTCTGGTTTAGACAGACACCGTAGGGGGCTAGGGTTACACGGAGTCGGTTACAGAGAAGGGAATCTACATATCCGAATTGCCAAGCTTGCCTTCCACACAAAGGAGAGTCCGACCCGAACACAGGACGAAGTCTTCAATCTTGTATCTTCATAGTCCAACAGCCCGACATAAGCATATTGTCCGGCTGTCCGACGACCCCAAATACAGGACTCCCTTAGTGGGTCCTTGCTTTCAGGTGGCAGAATTATTATTTTGCGTGTAATAAGGTGGCACTTCCTTGCTGCGGCCGTGGACCCAGCTGTGAGCCTCTCCATGTACAATACTCTTCCGATGGAAATCGTTCCTTGACCACATTGACCACGCGCGCCGAGAGCACCAAGGTGGTGGACGACGGCGAGGTCTAGGAAGAGGACGATGTGGAGCCGGGGAAGACGCGACAGTGGATGCCCACGCGGAGAGGAGTACAAGGGTTTACTGGATTGGCTGCGGTGTAAGGCTGCCATCGCCAAAAAATAATATGGGTTGTGGGTGAGTAGAGGGATGGCCTGGCCAGAGGTTGGAGTACGATGGGGCCGTCAGGCCTGCGGGGCAGCAGAGCCGGCCACCGAAGGGAGGAGCAGGTGACACGACCGGCACTGGTTTGGGTGGCTGGTGAAAGAAGACCATAGGTTGAAGAAGCACTATGATGTCTACTACGCAACTTTATTCTTGTAGACTCGTGTTGGGCCTCCAAGCACAGAGTTTTGTAGGACAGTAGCAATTTTCCCTCAACTGGATGACCTAAGGTTTATCAATCCTTAAGAGGTGTAGGATGAAGATAGTCTCTCTCAATCAACCCTGCAATCAAATACAAGAAATCTCTTGTGTCCCAGACACACCCAATACAATGGAAAATTGTATAGGTGCACTAGTTCGGCAAAGAGACGGTGATAAAAGTGTAGTATGGATAGTAGATATGAGTTTTTGTAGTGCGAACAATAAAAAACAGCATGGTAGTAAATGGTAAAACAGAGCACAAACCATATTGCAATGATGGAAAATGAGGCCTAAGGTGCATACTTTCACTAGTGCAATGTCTCAACAATGCTAACTTAGTTGGATCGTATGATTATCCCTCAAAGTGCAATAAAGAATCACTCCCGAGTTCCTATTAGCGGAGAACAAAAGATAGAAATTGTTTGTAGGGTACGAAACCACCTCAAAGTTATTCTTTCCGATCAATCTTTCCTAGAGTTCATACTAAAATAACACATAGCTATTCTTTCCGATCAATCTAACCAAGAGTTCGTACTCGAATAACACCATATGACACACATCAACCAACTCTAATGTCACCTATATACTCCAATGTCACCACAAGTATCCATGAGTTAATTCTACGATATGCATCAAACAACTTCATGATCATAATACTCAATCCACACAAAGGACTACAAGGAGACCCCAAAGTTTCTATCGAAGAAAAGATAATAAAAGCGTGCATCAACACCTATGCATAGATTACCCAATGTGACCTAGGGAATCCGCAACTTGAGTGCCACAACATACATCAAGTGAATCAATATGATACCCCATCGTCACCTCAAGTATTCATACAACAAGACATACAGCATGTGTTCTCGGATCTGAACATTCAATCCGACAAGACAAAACTTCAAAGGGTAAAGATTCAATTCATCACAACAATAGTAGAGAGGGGAGAAATATCATATGATCCATCTATGTTATCAAAGCCCATGATACATCAAGATTGTGACATCTCAAGATCACGAGAGGCAGAGACAGACAGAGAGAGAGAGAGAGAGAGATAAAACACATAGCTACCGGTATAAACCCTCATCCCGAGGGTGGACTACTCCCTCCTCATCGTGGTGGCCGTCGGGATGATGAAGATGGCCTCCGGTGATGATCTCCCCCTCCGACGGGGTGCCAGAACAGGCTCCCGACTGGTTTTCGGCGACTACAGAGGCTTGCGGTGGCAGAACTTCCGATATACGTTCTTCATGAGAGTTTTTGGAATATTTGAGAATTTATAGGGCGAACATTGGGTGCGGGAGGCCACTGAGGTGGGCACAACCCACCGGGGCGCGCTTGGGGGCCCAGGCGCGCCCTGGTGGGTTGTGCCCCCTCAGGGCACCCCCCAAGTGCTACTCTGGCCCATTTGTAGTCTTTTGGTCCATGAAAATCCACAAAAACTTTCATGGTGTTTGGACGTCGTTTGATATTGATTTCCTGAGATGTAAAAAACAAGCAAAAAACAGCAACTGACACTGGGCACTGGGTCAATAGGTTAGTCCCCAAAAATGATATAAACTTGTTATAAAATGATTGTAAAACATCCAAGAATGATAATATAACAACATGAATACTTCATAAATTATAGATACGTTAGAGACATATCAGCATCCGCAAGATTAATTCCTACTCGTCCTCGAGTAGGTAAATGATAAAAGAAATATTTTATGAAGTGTGAATGCTAGCCAAGTGCATAAGTTTGATCAATGATAATTTCAATCACTCTTCCTAGCATCGTAGTAGCAAATCTTTCTTATAAAACTTCTCATGTTAAAGTAGCAACCTATTCACATTTAAGGTTCAAACAGTGAATTCTCTTGAAACTCAACAACCTATATTCTTAGTCACCAAACAATTGCAATTCAACTTATTCAACAGATTGTAAGTAAGATCTCCACATACTCAACCATCATATAGTCTTCTATGATTTCTCACACTCACCACATACACATGAGAAGAACGTTTCAACTAGACACATAGAAATATAGGGCTTAAAATTTCGCCTCCCAACGTATTCACCTCGATGGTGATGTCAACAATAATAACTCATGCTACCCATATCCAACTGGATATATGAGCCTAGAACTTTCCTCATCACATGATGCTTGCAAAAATAGAAAATTAAAAAGGAGTAGAGAGAAAAAACTTTGACTCTTGCATGAAAGTAAATACATAAAGTTAAAGGTTGCCATGCGCTTATTTGTTTGTATGCTCAACCCCTTAGTGAAAAAGAATGTCATGTTAGGCTACGTTTATTATGCAACCTGTTGCTTTTATTCTTTAACATCACAAGTTCGTACAACACTCAATTTTCTCTTACACTAAATGATCTCACACTTTTAGAAGCAATTTTTATTTCCTTATTGCACCGGTGACAACTTACTTGAAGGATCTTACTCAATCCTTAGGTAGGTACGGTGGACTCTCAAAAATAATATTTGGGTTTAAGGGGTTTTGGATGCACAAGTAGTATCTCTACTTGGTGCGGAATTTTTGGCTAGCAAAGATGGGGGGCAAGCACCACATGTTGAAGGATCTATGACAATATAACTTCTATGTGCACATGAACAAACATAAATCATTACGTTGTCTTCCTTGTCCAACGTCAACAATGATAATATCTTTATGGGGGCTCACAATCACAAAAGATTTCCAAGATAGTGTATTTGCATGTGAAAGTTCTCTTCTTTCTACTAATCATTCATGAATTGCTTCTATGACCAATATTGTGATTGTCAAGCTTCAAAAGATTTTAGTTTCTAAACCCAATGTGAAGCTACCACTTGTCATGATATGAACATACAATTTCAACTTCATGATATTTAATTCATTCAACAATTTACTCATAGGTATAATTGAATCACAAGAGTAAATGACAACCTACTCCAAAAAGATATAAGCGAAGATCAAGCGAGTAGCTAAGGAAATAGGTAGCCAATTGTGGATTATCTCTTATTTAAAAACTTTCATATCTAATTATTTTATTAAAACAGCAAGCAAAATAAAACAAAATGACATTCCAAGCATAGTACAACTCATGTGAAGAAGCAAAAACTTAGGCTCAACCGATACAAACCGATAATTGTTGAAGAAGAAAGGTGGGGTGCCTACCGGGGCATCACCAAGCTTAGATGATTGAGACTTCTTGGAATATTAACTTGGAATGCCTTGGGGATCCCCAACCTTGAGATTTTTTGTCTCCTTAATTCCTCTCATATCACGGTTTCCCTAAATCTCAAAAACATCATCCACACAAAACTCAACAAGAACTCATGAGATAAGTTAGTATAAATCAATGCAAAACCTTATCATTCTCTATTATAGCAAATCACTAAAATTATTATTTGACATTGCATACTAAATGCCTCCGCATATTTACTCCTATCCTCAAATAGAATCATTAAACAAGCAAACATATGCAAACAATGCAAACATAACATCAATCTGTCAAACAGAACAGTATGTAAAGAATGCAAGATTAATCATACATCCCTAACTCAGAATTATCAAATTTTACTACACTATAGAAAATTTATCAGAGCTTATTATGCAAAATGTTTCAGAATTTTATCACATTCTTACCTTTCTCCGGAATTTTTTCAACAACGATAAACTTTCTTTTTTGAAACTACAACATGTAGACTTGCAAAATAAGCATGGTAAAGGCTATCCTTGACATTTTTATTGAAAAGAAATATGCATAACAATATTCTAAATAACAACAAGAAAATCCTAACAAAAGAAAATGACGCTCCAAGCAAAACACATATCATGTGACGAATAAAAATGTAGCTCCAAGTGAGGTTACCGATAATGTTGGAGACGAAAGAGGGGATACCTCCTGGGGCATCCCAAGCTTAGTTGCTTGGATCTTCCTTGAATATTACCTTGGGGTGCCTTGAGCATCCCCAAGCTAAGGGTCTTGTCATTCCTTATTCTCCTCATATCGACATCTCACCCAAAACTTGAAAACATCAATCACACAAAATTTAACGGAACTTCGTGAGATAGGTTAGTATGATAACGAGAAAACCATTCGCTTTGGTACTTTAAAGGCAAGATTCATAATTTTTTCCACACAATTCCTACTATGGCATATCATTTCCACAATTTATATTGAGCAATATAAGCCATAGAAACTAGGAAACAAGCAAACTATGCATGGAAAACATAATCTGTCAAACACAGAACAGTCTGAAGTAATCTGTACTCCAACCATACTTACGTAACTCCAAAAAATGTGAAAAGAACTCTTCTGTTAAAAATAGGAATTATTTTCATTAATCTTCTGCAAAAATAATGAACTCAAAAGAACTCTTCTGTTAAAAATGGGAATTATTTTCGTGAGCTCAAGAGTTTCTGTTTTGGCACATATTGAAGTCAACTATCATCCATACTATCCCAAAGGCCTTACTTGGCACTCTATTGAAACAAAAGCAACAAAATATGATTACTACAGTAGCCTAATCATGTGAACATACAAAAATAGTAAGTAAAAGTGTTGGGTTGTCTCCAACAAGCGTTTTTCTTTAATGCCTTTTTGCTAGCCATGATAAGTTCAATGATGCTCGCATAAAAGATAAGGATTGAAACATAACTAGAGTATCATGAATCATAAGTTCCTCTCTCATAATAATTTTTAGTAGAATCATGAATAGATTCATCCATATAACCATCACATACATCACTCTTTTCATGATGCACAAGCATGGAAGATTCATTATTCTTTATGGCATACATGTCACCATAATAATCATCATAGATAGAAACATTATTTTCATCATAGTCAATTGAAACCTCTTCCAAAATAGTGGATGTATCACTAAATAAAGTCATGACATCTCAAAATCCACTTTGATCAATATTGTGATAAGATTCAACACCCTCCAAAATAGTGGGATCACTACTACATAGAGTTGACACTCTTCCAAACCCACTTTCATCATTGTAATCATCATAAATAGGAGGCATGCTATCAACATAATAAATTTTCTTATTGAAAGTAGAAGGAATCAAAGGATCATATTCATTATGCGAAGCATCCCCAAGATTGCGACAAGCATTATTTTTAGCAAATAAATCTTCAAAAATTTCATACCCATCAAACATAGCATCCACAAGATTGTGGTTTTGCATATCATCATAATCATTCTTATCAATAGCATGAATGGCGTCAATAGTATATCAAACATTATTATCATATTCTTCCAAGAAAGTGCCAAAAACATTTTCAAGATCATAAAAGACATCATTGTCTTCGCAAGCATAATCATTACAACGAGTATTTGGCATCACAAAATCATACTCAATATCATCATCCTCTATCAACATATTTGATTCACTTTCATGAGGCACAATGGTGATAGGAGAAATTTTACTTGGGAGAGTGACCATTTTACCTCTACTTTTTCTTCTTTTCTTTTCTTCACCACCTCATGTGTGGGTTTAATCAATTTTCTTGAGCTTCTTGTTGAAGAGATTGATTGGATAGGAAGCTCCTCTCATTACCTGATTCATCATAAGAAACACTAGGAGGGTATTGGGAAATATTTTCCCTTTGATTAGTACTCTCTTCACATTCTATTAGTTTTCTTGTCTTTAGATAGTTGGCAATATAATGATTCCCAATGCAATTTACCGCACAAAACATATAAATTTCCTCTAGATCAAAATCAAGAAATCTATTGAGATTACATTTTGGAATACCCTTAGTTATACGTTTCATTTCTTCATACCCCAAAAGAAGACTAAGCTCTTTATGATGCTCAAGGGTAATCAAGTTATTAAAATTATTGGACACAATTTTGTCATGAAACAAATAGCATTGGAGATTTAAATGACCACGTTCATTACAAAGTTCACAAGGATGGCGAGAAAAAATAAATCTTTCAGCACCTTAATCTAGCCACTCTTGCAACTTTTTAGTCTGTAAATATTTATGCTTTTAAAAATATATATCTTCCCTTTTTGGTGTGTGTCTGCACTCCAATTTACTCCGCAAAAATTGGCATTCTTATAGGAGAAATCATTATCATGACCAATGCAATCATCATTAACATCATGGATATTCAAAGAATTATAGTAGCAATATTGCAATCATGCCCATCATCCAACATTTTTGTGCCATAAATTTTCTTGAATTCATTTTCTAGCAATTGAGCACAATTATCGGAATCCTTACTCTCCAGATAGACATTATAAAGATAACGAACAATTTGAGGTAACTCAATCTCCAATTTTTTAGTTTTCTTTTATAAACCAAACTAGTGATAAACAAGAAACTAAAAGATTCGATTGCAAGATCTAAAGATATAGCTTCAAACACTCACCTTCTCGGCAATGGCGCCAGAAAAGAGCTTGATGTCTACTACACAACTTTACTCTTGTAGACTCGTGTTGGGCCTGTGTAACGCCCTGAATCAGATGCACCAGGTGTCTTCCAGTTATTCACCGTCGTTGCCATGTCATTTGCTTGTGTGTTGCATCTTGCCATGTCATCATATGCATTTCATCTGCATCTTTCTCAAAAATTGCATCCGTCTAGGTTCTCCCGGTTCTCTCCGCTGCCCATTCTAAGCCAGACACACTCGCACGCGCCCGTGGCATCTCCGAAATATTATTTTATAAGTGGCAAAAAAATGTTCTCGGAATGGGTTGAAAGTTGGCGTGCAGTCTTGTTATAGTGTAGGTAGACCACCTACCAAATTTCGTCGCATTCAGAGTCCGTTTCATAGCACAACCGTTAATCATATAGTTGTGATATAGACGGCCAAATGACAGACTGTTTCGGTCTCCAAAAACTGCTGCCGGGCCTCTCTCTCTTCTCTCCTACAACCCTTGGCTTTTCTAGCACAGCCCACTAGGCCCAACCTATCCCCCCCTTCCACTGGAGCCATTGGATCGTGACCGGAGAGTCCAAAATGCTCCAAAACCCCCTAAACCCTAGTCCCTACCCTATTTAAACACCCATCCCTTCCATTTCTAGGCTAACCTACCCCTAACCTGCAGCCACCGCCGCCTCCACCTTGTTTTCAGTGCCGGCAGAACCCCCCTCCGCCACATGGCCGCGCCCAGCCACCCACTCCCGCCAGCGCCGCCGCTCTGGCCAACCAGAGCGAGCCACGCGGGGCTCCCCGCGCCTCCCAGCCCCACGGCCTGGCAGAGCCCACACGCGGCCTGCCGGGCCCATCTGACTGCTCCGCCAGCCCGCGCGAGCCCGAGCGAGCGCCGCCGCCTGCGCCCGCCTCCCGCATCATCGTCCGACCCCAGCGCCAAACCTCGGTGCCTCCTCGCGTCACCGGAGTAGCCGCCTCGCCGCCGCACGACTCCGTCGCCGCCGGACCACCAGGTCACCGCCAATGCCGCCCGCCTTACCTTCTTCATCTCTCTCGCTCACACCCGAACCCCATCTCTCCTTGCAGGTCAGCCACCGCCGCTGCCTGGAGCTCAGCGAGCTTCATATGCCCGGATCCCTTGGCACCCGTCTCCACTGCGGGGCCCTCCGGCTGGATTTGGTCGGGGACGGCCGGATCCGCCCCGCGTCCCCGCTCCCGGACACCTCCGTCTTCTTTCACCGCCGCCCCATCGTCCCAGCACGTGCGCCGCCGCTGTCGACCTCGGGTCCGGCGAGATCCAGGAGGTGGCGGCCCGGACCCGCCCCGCAAACCGCCTCCGGACCGATGCGTGTGGAAGCACCTTCCGTTATCCCCGAACCATCACCGACCGGCCCACGTGCCTAGGTGAGCGGGCCATGCCTAACCCCCCCCCACCCTGCCCTGAGCGTAGTATACTACCGTGCGCCCATCTGTTTTTTCTGAAAATTGCCCCAAGTCCCTGAATCATCATATTATGTGTGCATGTTTGCCATGTGAAACTTTGTGCATGTTTACCCTATGATGATGTATTATATGTCAAAGTGTTCATCTCTTGATGCTCTACATGATGGTTGCATTTTCATTCATGTTACTATTCATATTGATGCCTTAATCTTCGTTGCAAAACTACTAAATAATATAAACTGCTGGAATCTGCTGATTGTTAACATCATGTATGCATATTGTGAGTGGTGTAACTTTGTCCCTATTGATCCTATGATGATGATCTTGATATGCACATATTATTCTATTCATGCCCTCCATGTTGGTAAGCTTTGCATTCATAATAGGGTGCATCTTGACATATTAATCCCTATTGCAAAAGTGCATGTTGTTGTTACCTACTGGAAACTGTTATAACTTGCCTATTTGTCATTTTTATATCTTTTTGTGTGATTTTATTTTGATATGCCCTGAAGTGAGTGTTTCGAGCTTGTGAAGTGGGCTACTTGTTGTTAACTTTCGGTCAAGTCTATTTCTGTCATATCATGTTGCCATGTTTGCTTGTAGGTGTCCGATGATCCTGGCTTCCTGAATGAGCAGCGGGCACTGTATCAAACCATCCTTAGGGCCCGCAAGGCCCTTTCCGTCGTCCTTTGAGTTGTTGCGCTCACCGTGGCGCTGACCATTGTTGACATGGTCAACGAACATGAGGATTCAAGAGATGACTTTACTTTGACTGGATGACAGTAGGGACCCACTAGGCTCGTAGCCGTACGTATGCAAGTGCCTCCTAGTTTCCTGACACCACGGTCCCACACCATTGTCATCCTATGTAGTCAATAAACAAGAGAATTGCACAAGGAGCGGCTGATAGCTGGGACCAAGCAGCTCGAGCAGTATTTGTGTTTTTGAGGTGTGAGCACTACAGAGTTGTCGGGTGAGCCATTCGCCACAGATGCTATGTTTAAAGGCCACTAGGGCTTCGGCATCCGGACAGTCGATGATCTAGTTCTTTTTAGTTAAGAACCTAGTACATAATTTCCTGGCTGACTCTCCAGGCTGTTGGACTATGTGACTTATGTCGTCGGCATCCGGAGGTCGGACATATGTACCTTGGAAGTTGTCAAGGAAGGCATCTTCCAGGTCCTCCCAGCTGCCAATGAAGTTTGCGGGCAGACTGTTCAACTAGTGCCGAGCTGGTCCCTTGAGTTTTAGCGGGAGGTACTTGATGGCATGAAGATCATCACCGCGGCGATATGAATATGGAGAAGAAAATCTTGAATCCATACCACGGGGTCTGTTGACCCATCATATGACTCGATGTTTACGGGTTTATACCCTTCCGAGAATTCATGTTCCAATACTTCATCAATGAAGCAAAGGGGGTGTGCGGGGCCTCTATATCGGGCCAAGTCGCGACATAGCTCGGATGGAGTTCATCTGCGGTCTTTGGTCTGGGCGTGATGTCGTGGTTCTAAGTCTGACAGTAGAATGGGGGGTAGGTATGGAGAGGCAAGATCCTAGCTATGGAGCAGTTGTACACACGAGTGTTTTACGAGTCCAGGCCCTTCTCGGAGGAAGTAACAGCCCTACGTCTCGGAGCCCGGAGGCGGTCGACTGGATTATGTGTGTGAAAGGTACAGGGGTGCGAACCCTTCTACCAGTGGAGGTGGGTGGCTTATATAGAGGACGCCAAGACCCCAGCCAGCCCACGTAGCAGAGGGTTAAAGTACATTAAGGTCGGGCGTTACTGGTAACACCCTACATAAAGTGCCATCATGGCCATTAAGACTACTTAATTACAGACCGTTTGGATACGGAATAGATCCTGAACTCCTGATGGTCGAGTGAGTCTTCATGGTCGAGTGTCTTCAGGTTCGTCGAGTGTCTTCTAGCCGGTCGAGTGGAATCCCTCTCGGTCGACTAGAAGACGGCTTCTTCTAAGAGATGTCCTTGGGGAGGATACCTTGGACAGGTCCGTAACCCTACCCTAGGTACATGACTTCATCAGTAGCCCCCGAATGGATCGAGGTTTGAGTGAGGACGGAGTTGGCAATCTTTCCAACCTACTTTCTGGTACAGTAAAGGTGTTTTTGCTCTGGATCAATGACTTTCAAGTGAGGGTGTCAACTTTTGTTCAGTCGCCTTGATCCATTCTTTATATCTGTCGAGTGAACTTTATGAACTTGGAGATTTCCGAGCGACGGATCGCAGGAAATCTTCCGTCTGACAAGTTGCTCTACGGTTAGCGGATTTAGCGGGATCCGAATTTTGGGGAGCACGGGAAGCGGAGAAGGCCACGGTACTCGGATGGGATAAGGCAAGGACGCCTCGATTCCCGCCCCTCCTTTTTCGCCACGTATCGCATGCGCAACTGTTTCGGGATTTGACAGGATTGCCTGGGCCTACTCGTCAGCCACTCAGAAGTGACCCCATATAAGGAACCGGGCGGACGTTTTCCGAACAGTGCCTCCTCATTTTCTCCTCCCTGTAATCTAGATTCATCTGCTGCGGTCGCCAACTGCCCAGCGCCGCTGCCCCGTTCCAGCTTCGTCAGCGACAATGGTGAAGGAGAAGACGGCGGCTCTGGAGCGGGCCAAGAAGGCGATGGCGCAAGCGAAGGGGAGAGCGCCCAGTCGGGGCGGATCCTCATCGCGGTCTCGACCATCACCCAGAAGGACCTCGACGACCTAGCCAACGAGGGGCTGATCGAGCACGGAGCAGCGCGGCTTCCGGGGGCAGAGTGGCAACCGCAACCTCAGGAGGGTGAGTGTGTTCTATTGGCGACTCATGTAGATCGAGGGTTTTCTCTGCCGCTGCATCTTTTCTTCTCAGGATTTCTGAATTTCTTCGGAGCTCAGCTTCACCATTTTACCCCAAATCCCATCGCCTATCTCTCCGCCTTTGTATCTTTGTGTGAGAATTTCCTGGGTTGTCGGCCGTATTGGGGCCTCTTCAAACATATATTCACCTGTCGTTCTCAAACGGTGAAAAAGGCCAGCCCCAATGATGATAGAACCCAGGTGATCCAGATGTGTGGGGGTCTCGGGGTCCAGATGAGGAGTAAGAGCGCTTTCCCTGCTATGACCCTTCCCGAGTCGGTGAGAGGGTGGCAGTCGACCTGGTTCTACTGCCAAGACCGGTCGACGCTAGGGCAGTCGACCGGGCTCCCTCCCTTCTCTATGAGTCGAGTGAGCAAGCCCTCCTCTCTGAAAGTAGTTCCGGAGGAGAAGGCTCAGGTGAAAATGTTGATGGAGCGAGTGGTTCAGTTGATTCGTGACGGCTTGACCGGCATGGACCTTCTCAAGGTTTTCCTTCGGCGGCGCATCCAACCACTCCAGTACCGGGGCCACCCGATGTGGATGTATTCTGGCACTGAAGACACCAGTCGGGTCCACCCAGAGGAGGTCGACGATGCTACATTGGAGAGGTGGATGACTGCCATCACGGGGAACAAGGACAACCCTCATGGAGCTTGGAGGATCATTCCACTCGACCAATCTTATGAGGTGGATAAGGTACGACTATTTTCCTCCGACTGCTCCGTCTATTCTGTTTCATTGTAAATCAGTCGATTGACCTTTGTCTTGCTTGTTGTCTTTCAGGAAACCACTGAGTTGTACTCGATGCCCAACGGGGCACAGGCACAGGCCGAAGAGGAGGAAGGGAGCGGAGGCGAAAGTCAAGAGCAGTGGGAGTCGGACGCCAATGAGGGTGAGGAAGACGGAGGTTCTGACGAAGAGGAAGAGGAGGAGGAAGAGGAGGAGGAAGTTGCACCTCCTTGTTCCGAAAGGAGGTCCACACTCGCCCACGACCCTGCGGCTGATCGTGGCAAGGGAGTCGCGCCTGCTGGGCAGTCGACCAAACGTCCTCGGACAACTTCACCGGCGCCGATTGAAAAGGCGTCGAAGCAACCCCGAGCGGCCCCGTCAAAACCGGCGAAAGCCCTACCGAAGATGAGGATGGAGATTCTGACTGTCTGTGGGTGACGGCCATAACTCATGTTTTCCATTCTTGGTCGATTCAATCACTGACCAACTGATATTTGCAAATCGCAGTGCTGCTACTTCTGAGACTTCAGCCAGGCATGAGGATCAAGAAATGGAAGATGCTGCGACTTCTCAGACTGGTATGATCTGCGCGGTTTCGCTTTTGGTCGATTGAATCTTTATTTTTGATTTTGAACTTTTTCTGCAGCTCCGCCTAACGTTGTCATCAATCTTCCTGATAAGGAGGAGCAGGAAGGCGACTGTTGGCAAGCTGCGCAGGTTACGTCAGCACCTGGACCACAGATTCCCAAGGGGAGCAATGTTGCTCGGGCTACCATGTCCTTCAGGGAGCCGTTGACGGTTGCCCGCCCTTCGTCGTCGAGTGCTAACCCACCTTCTCTCTTCTCCACCTACCACGTCCCGGAGGACCAAGCAAGCGCTGCTAAGGAAGCCATACGCCAGGCCGGGATTATGATGGAGCAGGTGAGGGCGATCCGAACCGCCTGCCAAGCAGCTTATGGCGCGAGCTCAGCTCTCCAGAGCAATGTCAAGGTTAGGTGAACACCGACAGGAAATCTTGATATTTGTCATGCACCCACTGGGTGTGTCAATTCTACAGTGGACTGCTGGTAGTGGACTATAGTCTTTGTGTCTTGAGATTTCTCACTTTACTTGTTTCACTCGACCATGGTCTAGTGGAACAATGAAACTGGTGGGGGCACGCTGAGTGCACCCACTGGGTGTAGTCCTCGAGACCGTGGTCGATTGCTGGCAATCGGCTATGGTCTGAAAATTTCTTCTCTCTTTTTTTTAGTTAACTGCTTCCGGTCGACTGATCGACTCTGAGTCTAGCTGATAGAACTAGTGGGGGCACGCTGAGTGCACCCACTGGGTGTAGTCCCCGAGACTACAGTTGAATGTTTTAGATTCATCTGTAGTCTTAGAAATAGTACGATTTTTCCTTTAGTCACTCGGAAGTGATCTGCCGCTGATGTTTGTCGACTGAACTTTCGCAGAAATCTTGTGACCTTGTTTCTCGTTATACCGAATTGGAGAACAAGTATATCCAGCTTGAGCTTGACCAAAAGCTTGTCCAAGAGAACTTCACGAAGGCGAAGGAGGAGGCAAAAGGTATGTTCAGTGAGAATCTTGACGACTGTCCTCGCCTCTTGCCTGTCTCCGAATCTGATATTATTGTGATTTTTGCAGAAAAACTGAGGGATGCTCTGAAGAAGAAGGACCTTGACCTTGCCGAGGCGCAGAAAATGGCCGCAGACAAGACTAGGCTTGCAGAAGAGAAGTTAGCTTCCGTCAACAACGTTGAAGAAGAAAATACTAATCTGAAAGCTGCTCTTGACGTGGCCAACCAAGAGGTCACTCGACTGAAGAATGCCAATATGGTCCTGGACGACAAAGCTGGTGAACTGGCAGGAAAAAGGAATGACTTGGAGCTTTATCTGGGAGGACTCGCCAAAAAGTTGTTCCTCATGCTCGAAGGTAACCTCTTATCTCCGATTGGTAGTTAATAACTTTTTGTAGGGGCGTTAGCTTGTTGTTGAATCATGTCCACAGAATTCTGCCAAACCTTTGAAGAGGAGACTAGTCGAGTGGAGACTGGCTTGGATCCCATCAATTCTCCGGTGAAGGATGAAACTGCTATGAACGTGATCTGCCTCGAGTCCCGCATCGCTGTAGTGGTCGATTACCTTGCAAGACTGAAAGCCGCGGTATCGCGCATCGACACATCGCTCTGGCCAGAAGAAACGCTTCAGAACGACCTTGAGTCGCTGATGACTCGACTGAACGAGATTCTGAGTCGAGTGCAAGAGTGGACGAAGTCTTCTGCCAGGTGCGGTGCTGACGTCGCTTTGTCCTTGGTCCGCGTCCACTGCAAAGAACCGAGAGAGGACAAGCTGGTGTCTCTCAAGGTAGCCAACACTAGGAAGCATGACTTCTGTTCTTTCATGGAGACCTTCATCGCGGCTGCCACTCGGATCGCAGATGGGATCGACCTGGACGAGTTTGTTGCGCCTTCTGGGTTGGAATGTAAAAAACTTCTATGCTCGATGATTTGAATTTGCCTCGGAATGCCGAGTGATTTTTGTAACCGCCAAACTTTAACAGGCTTGATGCTTGAGCACTTCTGGGTCCGTAGGACGTTATCCGAACTTGATTTGCCGTTGAAATACGTTTGCTTCTTTCGGATAACCATCTTCTTTGGGTTGGAATATATGCTAGCATCTGAAATGCTCTTTTGCAGGTAGGAGTGAAGCACAAATTGCAGTCGATTTGTGCTCGTTAGGTTTGGGCGAGTGCTTGGTTGCAACCAAGCCTCCGAGTGAGAAACTTGTTCTCCACTCGAAAGGATTTCAGAAACTTAGGCGAGCACTGAGCTGCAGCTAAGCCTCCGAGTGGGAGGTCTGGTCTCCACTTGGTAGGAATTTAGAAACTTAGGCGAGCGCTGGGCTGCAGCTAAGCCTCCGAATGGGAGGTCTGCTCTCCACTCGGTAGGAATTTAGAAACTTAGGCGAGCGCTGCGCTGCAGCTAAGCCCCCGAGTGGGAGGTTTGCTCTCCACTCGGCAGGATTTTAGAAACTTAGGCAAGCACTGGGCTGCAGCTAAGACCCCGAGTGGGAGGTTTGCTCTCCACTCGGCGGGATTTTCAAAAACTTAGGCGAGCACTGAGCTGCAGCTAAGCATTTGAGTGGGAGGTTTGCTCTCCACTCGGTAGGAATTTTGGGAACTTAGGCGAGCACTGAGCTGCAGCTAAGCCCCCGAGTGGGAGATTTCCTCTCCACTCGGTAGGAATTTAGAAACTTAGGCGAGCGCTGGGATGCAGCTAAGCCCCCGAGTGGGAGGTTTGCTCTCCAGTCTGCAGGATTTTTAGAAACTTAGGCGAGCGCTGGGCTGCAGCTAAGCCCCCGAGTGGGAGGTTTGCTCTCCACTCGGTAGGATTTTTGTGGCACGGTTTTGGAGGAGAAGGTAGCAGTCGACCTGCGCTTCGTCCTCCTTGCGGGACGCACATTGTGTTTGTGATGTAGCTCGGAAGGAGGAAGCGGGGGTCGACCTGCGCCTCATCCTCCTTTCGAAGCGTACAATGTCTTTTATTCTTAGGCGAACACAAGGCTGCAGCTAAGCCTCCGAGTGGAAGGCTGGCTTACCACTCGGTAGGATTTTCAAAAACTTAGGCGAGCACTGGGCTGCAGCTAAGCCTCCGAGTGGAAGGCTGGCTTACCACTCAGTAGGATTTTTAGAAAACTTAGGCGAGCACTGGGCTTCAGCTAAGCCCCCAAGTGGAAGGCTGGCTTACCACTCGGTAGGATTTTGTTTACTTAGGCGAGTACTTGGACTGCAGCTAAGCCTCCGAGTGGGAGGCTGGCTCACCACTCGGTAGGATTTTGTTTTAACTTAGGCGAGTACTTGGACTGCAGCTAAGCCTCCGAGTGGGAGGCTGGCTCACCACTCGGTAGGATTTTGTTTTAACTTAGGCGAAACGGATTCGCAGCTAAGCCTCCGAGTGGAAGGCTGGCTTACCACTTGGTAGGATTTTTTACAAGCTTAGGCAACACGGGTTCGCAGCTAAGCCACCCACTGGGGGACAGATTTATGAGAGCTAAAGCAATAACAGTAACTAAGAAAATTATAAAACTCTTGTCTTTGATGAATACACTACAGGAGTACTTTTATTACAACTCATCCGAGTGAAAAACTTAAGTATAAAAAGGGCGGAGTAAGTCCGCGTTCCATGCTCAAGGCTCGTCAATCTGGTGCTCGACATTGTAAAGGCGGTATGCCCCATTATGGAGAACTTTGGTGACGATGAAGGGACCTTCCCAAGTAGGAGCAAGCTTGTGTGGTTTCTACTGATCCACTCGGAGAACTAAATCTCCCTCCTGGAAAGCTCGACTCTTCACGTTTCTGGCATGGAAGCGACGCAAGTCCTGCTGGTAAATGGTCGATCGGATCAAGGCCATCTCTCTTTCTTCTTCTAGAAGGTCGACCGCGTCCTGTCGGGCTTGCTCTACTTCAGCTTCGGTGTACAGTTCGACTCGGGGTGCGTTGTGAAGCATGTCACTCGACAAGACTACTTCAGCTCCGTAGACCAAGAAGAACGGAGTCCTCCCAGTCAACCGGTTTGGCGTGGTCCTTAACGCCCAAAGCACCGATGGAAGTTCGTCGAACCATGCACCGGCTGCGTGCTTGAGGTCGTGCATCAGTCGGGGTTTCAACCCTTTGAGAATTAAGCCATTTGCACGTTCTGCTTGTCCATTGGACTGGGGGTAAGCAACCGAAGCATAGTCGACTCGTTTACCCTAAGATGTGCAGAAAGCTCTGAATTCTTCGGAGTCGAAATTTGACCCATTGTCTGTGATGATGCTGTGTGGAACTCCATATCTGAATACCAACTCCCTGATGAAACTGACGGCGGTGCCGGCATCCAGATTCTTGATGGGTTTAGCCTCAATCCACTTAGTGAACTTGTCGACTGCTACCAATACATGGGTGTAGCCGTTTCTGCCTGTTCTCAGTGGTCCAACCATATCCAATCCCCATACAGCGAAAGGCCAGACGAGTGGAATGGTCTTCAAGGCTGAGGCGGGTTTGTGTGACATATTGGAGTAGAATTGGCATCCTTCACACTTGTCGACTATCTCTTTCGCCATCTCATTTGCTCTGGGCTAGTAAAAACCCGCTCGGTATGCTTTAGCCACGCCGAGAGGACGCATGATGGCCACAGGTCCCCGAGTGGATGTCGTTGAGAATCATTCGACCTTCCTCTGGTGTTATGCATTTCTGGCTGACTCCAGTCGCACTTTCTCTGTATAACTGTTCCCTCATGACGGTGAAGGCTTTGGATCGGCGGACGATCTCTCGAGCCTCTTCTTCATTCTCGGGGAGCTCTTTCCTTAGAATATAGGCGATATAGGGCAATGTCCAGTCGGGAGTGATGACCAAAACTTCCATGATCAAGTCGACCACAGCTGGGACCTCGACTTCAGTCGGATCTGTGGTGCTTTTTGGCTGCGGGACTTCCTTAGTGAAAGGATCTTCTTGAACCGACAGCGTGTGAACATGCTCCAAAAACACACCACTCGGAATGGCTTCCCTCTTGGAACCTATCTTCGCCAAGTCATCGGCTGCTTGATTTTTCAGTCGGGGAACGTGATGGAGTTCTAATCCCTCAAATTTCTTCTCCAGCTTTCTGACTGCATTGCAGTATCCAGTCATGGCCGGGCTTCTGACGTCCCACTCCTTCATCAATTGGTTGACCACTAAGTCCGAGTCGCCGTAGACCATGAGGCGACGGACGCCGAGTGAAATGGCCATACGCAACCCATACAAGAGTGCTTCGTATTCTGCTTCATTGTTGGAGGAATCAAAGTGAATCTGGAGTACATATCTGAGCTTATCTCCTCGGGGGGAAACCAAGACCACTCCGGCACAAGAACCATTCAGCATTTTGGAGCCATCAAAGAACATAGTCCAGTGCTCTGAGTGAACTTGAGTTGGTAACTGTTGTTCAGTCCACTCAGCGAGGAAATCTGCTAATGCTTGGGACTTGATAGCTTTCTTTTCCTCAAATCTGATATCAAGGGGAAGAAGTTCAATCGCCCATTTTGCCACTCGACCGGTTATGTCTCTGTTGTTTAGAATATCTGAGAAGGGGGCGTCGGTGACGACTGTGATAATATGGTCAGAGAAGTAGTGAGCGACTTTCTTCATGGTCATGTAAATCCCATATACAAGCTTCTGATAATGAGGGTATCATTGCTTGGATGGGGTCAGGACTTCGAAAATGTAATATACTGGGCGCTGAACTTTGAAGGCTTTTCCTTCCTCTTCCCGCTCGACCGTAAGTACAGTACTGACGACTTGTCCTGTGGCTGCAATGTAAAGCAGCAAAGGCTCTTTGCTGATTGGGGCAGCAAGCACCGGCTGTGTGGAAAGAAGGGTTTTTAACTCTGCAAACGCTGCATCAGCTTCTGGAGTCCACTCGAACTTGTCTGACTTCTTCATCAGTCGGTAAAGAGGCAATGCCTTTTCACCAAGGCGAGAGATAAATCGACTTAATGCGGCCAAGCATCCAGTAAGTTTCTGGACATCATGCACACGCACGGGGCGTTTCATTCGGAGTATAGTGCTAATTTTTTCTGGGTTAGCATCGATTCCCTGTTCGGAAACGAGAATACCGAGCAACTTTCCGCCAGGAACTCTGAATGTGCATTTTGATGGATTAAGCTTGATATCATACCTTCTGAGGTTGGCAAATGTTTCAGCTAGGTCAGTCAGCAGGTCGGAACCTTTCCGTGAGTTGACCATAATGTCATCCATGTACGCTTCTACATTCCGACTGATTTGAGTGAGCAAACACTTCTAAATCATCCTCATGAACGTGGCTCCGGCATTCTTGAGGCCGAATGGCATGGTGACATAATAGAAGCACCCGAATGGGGTGATGAAAGCCGTTTTAATCTCATCGGGTCCAAACAGACGGATCTGATGGTATCCGGAATAAGCGTCCAAGAAAGAAAGTCGCTCACATCCCGCACTCGAGTCGACTATTTCGTCGATGCGGGGAAGAGGAAAATGATCTTTCGGGCAGGCCCGATTGATATGCTTGAAATCAATGCACATGCGAAGAGAATTGTCCTTTTTGGGGACCATGATGACATTGGCGAGCCACTCGGAGTGGTAAATCTCTCGGATAAACTCTGCTGCTAGGAGCCAAGCCACTTCTTCACCAATGGCCTTTCTTTTCTGGACGGCGGACCGTCACAGATGTTCCTTCACAAGTTTTTCCTTCGAGTCGACTCGTAGACGATGCTTAGCCAGTCCCCTGGGTACACCCGGCATGTCAGAAGGTTTCCATGCAAAGATGTCCCAGTTCTCACGGACGAACTAGATGAGTGCTTCTTCCTATTTGGGGTCGAGTGTTGTGGAGATATGAGTCGGAGCAGCGTTTGGGTCGGTCGGGTGGATGTGAACGGGTTTCGTCTCACTGGACGATTGAAATGCTGATTCCGTGGCAGGCTTCTTGGCTCGCAACAAATCACTCGGGTTTGCATTCCTTTGGTGTTCTTGCCATTCTTCTGCCACCATCTGAGCATTGGCGATCTTTGAGCCTTTCTGGAAGCACTCTTCTGCCTTCTTGTGGTTACCAGTGACAGTGATCACGCCTTTAGGGCCAGGCATCTTTAGTTTGAGGTACACGTAACATGGTCGAGCAATAAAACGTGCATAAGCTGGCCTGCCCAAAATTGCATGATAGGCACTCTGGAAATCCACAACCTCAAATGTCATCTTCTCTTTGCGGAAATTCTTTGAATCACCAAAAACTACGTCAAGAGCAATCTGGCCAAGTGATGCGGCCTTCTTGCCAGGGATGACTCCATAAAAACTCATGTTGCTTGTGCTTATCCTGGACATCAGAATGCCCATCCCTTTCAGCATCTCAGCATACAATATATTCAAACTGCTGCCGCCATCCATCAACACATTGGTCAGTCGAGTGCCCTCAACGACCGGGTCGACCACCAATGCTTGCCTCCCAGGGGTGGCTATGTGCGTGGGGTGATCAGATTGGTCGAACGTAATGGCAGTCTGAGACCACTTCAGGTAGTTTGGTGTTGACAGAGCAACCATGTTCACCTCTCGGTTGATAACTTTCAGTCGGTTTTTGCTTTCAACATCAGCAAAAATCATCAAGGTGGAATTGACCTGCGGATATTCTCCGTCACTATCATCCTTATCCTCAACTTTGTCCGACTCTTTTTCTTTGTCCTTGGACTGCTTCCCTTGGAACTGCTGTATCAGGAGTCGACCTTGTCGAGTGGTATGCTTCGGGTAGATGAAATTACCCTCTGCGTCCTTCTTGGTGTGGATGTGACATGGCAAATCCAACATGTCATTTCCTTCCTTATCTTTTACCTTCTTAGGGTTCCAAGGCCCCTTGTGTTTCCCTTTGAATTTTCCTTGGTTCAGGGCCAAGGCTTCTCTAGGTGCGGCTGGCTCAGCTTTACGCTTTTGCTTCCGACTAGAATTTCCGCCTCCGGTGTCCTGGGCGACTGACTTGTGCTTGCTGCTCCGGAGTCGGTCCTCTTCCTCACCATTGGCATATTTGGTGGCTATTTCCATCATTCGACTCAGAGACATGTCTCCGGTTCGACCGAATTTCAGGCTTAGCTCTCTGTACTTTACGCCTTCCTTGAAGGCGCAGACCGCCTTTTGGTCGGATACATTTTCTACCGTATGATGCAGTGTGATCCACCACTGGATGTAATCTCTCAGAGTCTCATTCGACTTCTGTACACAAGACTGCAGCTCTGTTAGCCCTGCTGGCCGCTTGCACATTCCTTCGAATGTCCTGACAAACACTCGGGAGAGGTCCTCCCACGTGTAGATGCTGCTGGGTGTCAACTGATTCAGCCATGCCCTGGCTGACCCTTCCAACATGAGAGGCAAATGTTTCATGGCCACCTCGTCATTTCCACCGCCGATCTGAACAGCCACTCGGTAGTCCTCAAGCCAAGTGTCGGGCTTAGACTCGCCGTTGAACTTACTGACCCCAGTCGCCAACCTGAAGTTGGGAGGAATCACCGCGGCTCTGATGGCTCTGCTGAAGCACTCTGGTCCGGAGACGTGCACTTGGCTGCTGGTGGGTACATCTCTGTCATTACCCTCTCTATGGGCTCTGTTCAGGTCGACCAGACCTTGAACGATGATGGATCTTGCATCAAAGCCTGGTTCTCTGGGGTCGACTGGAATTCTTCGCCCGCCACTATACTGGTGTCTGTCGTCCTGCTGTCGAGGTATATATGATCCACCCCTCCAGGGAGGAGTGGGCACTCGACGTCGATCGTTGCGATTGACTCGGTGATCATCCTGCTCATAGTTCCTGTACTGATCGTGTCGGTCACCACGCCCTTGACGCCTTGGGGGCGATCTGGGGCTATGAGCTGACTGGACAGTATTCGCCGCCACGGACCTGCTATGAATCCTGTTCCGCGACTGCGACACAACTGAATTCTGATCTCCAGCTGCCCGGAGCAAATCCCTGATTTGCATCAAGCCTCTGCCAGCCTCTGACTGGGAAGCCTGAATCGACTCTGCTATACGTGTTGCAGCTGCCAAATTCTGGATTGGAGTGCGGTATACCTGAGTTGGAGGTTTAAAGAGTTGGTGTCGACTAGAGTCTGGAATCTGTTGCTGCGCGTGCTCGTCGAGTGCCCACTGAAGGTTCTCCAGTCGAGTGCGCTCAGCCAGGTTGGCCAAGCTCGCGTCCTCTAAGGCGCGAGCCTCAGGGGTTTCTCCAACGATCGGAGTATGAAGTGCATCCATGTTCCGGCGGCAAAGCTCTTCCCTCTACTGTGAGTCAAGGGGCTCGGGGCGGTACTCCTCATGGTCGTGCGACGGGTCGCCTCCGCCGTTGCCCCCTCGGTGCTAGGAAAGCCGGGGGGAACGTGCATCCATTGACCATCAGGACCTCCGCCGCCGGATCACTGCTGACGCATTCGGATGCAGTCTCTGCGGAGCCAGTCGACAGGTCGAACAGGCCGTAGAGAGATTCGTCGGGCTCGATTGCCGCGACTTGGGCAGTGGTCGACTGGCGAGCCACTGCGTGCCTCACCCACCGCTGAAGCCTCGACCGACCGAAGCGCTTACGCCGGCGGGAAGCTGGGAGGGAGGATGACACGAAAACCGGCTGATACTGAGTCAACGGTTGCCGCAGAAGGACGTCGCGGACGCACGCTCGAAAATGTAGCTCCGCGGACCGGGAGCGCATCCACATCGAGCAGGGCCTCCTGCAGCCAGGCAGAGTCGTCGGCGATGAATGTGAGCGCGCCGAGATGGATCTTGCGGCCCTCAACCAAAACTCCACCTGAAACCATGATGATGGGAATTGAAAAGATTGCAACTTCTCCAACAAGTCGCTAAGACACCTACCCCAAGGTAGGCGCCAACTGTCGTGGTTGTAAGTCTGACAGTAGAATGGGGGGTAGGTATGGAGAGGCAAGATCCTAGCTATGGAGCAGTTGTACACACGAGTGTTTTACGAGTTCAGGCCCTTCTCGAAGGAAGTAACAGCCCTACTTCTCGGAGCCCGGAGGCGGTCGACTGGATTATCTGTGTGAAAGGTACAGGGGTGCAAACCCTTCTACCAATGGAGGGGGTGGCTTATATAGAGGACGCCAAGACCCCAGCCAGCCCACGTAGCAGAGGGTTAAAGTACATTAAGGTCGGGCGTTACTGGTAACGCCCTACATAAAGTGCCATCATGGCCATTAAGACTACTTAATTACAGACTGTTTGGATATGGAATAGATCCTGAACTCCTGATGGTCGAGTGAGTCTTCATGGTCGAGTGTCTTCAGGTTCGTCGTGTGTCTTCTAGCCGGTCGAGTGGAATCCCTCTCGGTCGACTGGAAGACGGCTTCTTCTAAGAGATGTCCTTGGGGAGGATACCTTGGACAGGTCTGTAACCCTACCCTAGGTACATGACTTCATCACGTGACTATATTTGTCACGTCCAACCGGACAGCCATCGTCGCGCATAGGGGCATGCCCCTCGCGATCCATAGATCGATCTGGTCTGACCTACTCTATTTTCTAGGTCATGCCGCGGGTAATATGTGTATCCCCAAGCTGTTGTGTCTCTGTTTTTACTACGAGGTAGTGCGTCTGGTGTTCGGCTCGAGTTGCTGCTTTGTCACGACCACGTGGTGGTTGATCAACCGCATTATTCGCTGGTAGGATGGGCTCCAGCGCCTCGTCATCGAATTGGGGTAACAATCTGTGCTTCGGGTAACTTTTGGTTGTGCGCTCGAGGCCGTATTCTTTGGCTGCTAGGACATTAGTCCATCTATCGTTGACCAGATATTAATCAGCTTGAAGCTGCTGCTGCTTCTTTTTCAGGCTCCCTGCAGTGGCTATTAGACGGTGCTTAAAGCGCTCCTGATCAACGTGCTCCTCAGGCACGATAAAGTCTTCATCGCCGAGGCTCACGTCGTCCTCGGAGAGCGGAAGGTAGTTACTGTCCTCCAAGTCTTCATTCATGGCATGTTCGTTGGGGGCAGACTCGCCATCCTCCCATTCATCATGTTCGGAAATTGGCTCAACGGGGTCTTCGTTGTCTTCGGCATCGTCCAGAGTATTATTTTCTGCTGTGTCTGTATTGCTGTTTTTTCCACGGCGTGGTTTAGAGCAGCGCCGCTGACGTTGGCACTTTGGCTGTATCTCTGGAGGCTTATCCTCGACTGGATCCTTCTCATTGTCGCTGTTATTCTGTTTGGGTGTACGAGGAGGTGGCTGTCAAGCACCCTGTAAGCGGTGGTTTTTGTGCCTGCTCCTCTCCGATGTCGTCGTCCATACCGTCGATGTCTTCGGAGTCGTAATCGAGCTTGTCGGTTAACTCTTCGACAGTGACTATGAAGTGGGTGGTGGGTGGGAACCGGAATTTTTTGCCATCGGCATCCAATTCAAACCAGATATAGTTCGGCTAAGAGTCTCCTGATAAGGAGAGGGCTTTTAATGAGTTTAGCACATCGCCAAAAGGCGAGTGCCGGAAGTGTCTGCAGAGCTGAACTCAACGATCGGCGCCTGATCAGGTTCGATGGGCACGGATGCATGCGGTTCGGAACCTATAGCCGGAGATGAATCTAAGGTTCTGGTGACACGGGCCCCTCTCGAGGTGGGATCTGTGTGCGGCTCGAACGCTGCTGAGTCTGCGGCTTTCGTGGCGGGGTTGAGCTTCCAAACCTGACCTGATGGCGAGGGGCGTAGCTATCGATCTGCTCTAGATGGCCAAGAGAGTAGGCCCGCAGTGTGAAGCCGCCGAATATGAAGATCTGTCTGGGGAGGAAAACCTCCCCCTGGACTGCATTGTTGTAGATGATTAACAGAGCCATCAAACCTTTTGGCGACAATGCAGTGGAACTCCCAATGAAAGCACCAATGTCGGTGTCGAAACTAGCGGATCTTGGGTAGGGGGTCCCGAAATGTGCGTCTAAGGTCGATGGTAACAGGATACGGGGGACACGATGTTTACCCAGGTTCAGGACCTCTCTATGGAGGTAATACCCTACTTCCAGCTTGATTGATCTTGATGAATATGAGTATTACAAGAGTTGATCTACCAAGATCATAATGGCTAAAACCCTAGAAGTCTCGCCTGTATGATTATGATCGCCTCTACGGACTAAGCCCTCCGGTTTATATAAACACCGGAGGGGGCTAGGGTTGTACAAAGTCGGTTACAGAGAAAAGGAATCTTCATACCGAATAGCAAGCTTGCCTTCCACGCCAAGGAGAGTCCCATCCGTACATGGGGCGAAGTCTTCTGTCTTGTATCTTCATAGCCCAACAGTCCATCCCATGCTATGTAAAGGACGGCTTCCGTGGATCTAAAGGCCAAGGCGTCCAAGAAGGGGAAACTCTCCGTTTCAGATGATTCCAAATCAAACGCCGACGCCATCCCCAAGTGGTGCCCCAAGCCGAAGTCCGTGGCCAGATCATAAGTATCCAAAGACACTGTACATATATACAGTATTTATGCTTTGTGGTTCTAACATATTGAGTTGTGCATCACAGTCCGGCTCGCAATCTCCCCCAACGATCATCGTCTTCTAGGAATTTGCTAGGGACAAACATGATGGAGAGCGAGTCGCCTCTGCAAGCCTCTCTGCCCACCTCTACGGACAACACCGAAGTGTCATCCCGAAGAACTTCTCCAGGTCAAGGGGAGGTGCGGGAGGTCGTGAAGGTGGTGACAGAGGGTAATACCTCTGTTGCTGAAAAGAGGGGGGAACCGACCCCCATGGAGACAGGCGATAGGGGCCATGCCCAATTTGACCTCCATACGGCTCCGGAATCGAGCGGGCAGCCTCCTTTGAAAGAAGGGGGCGCGCCACCTCCACCGACAACCTCTGTCAATCTGGAGGCAGCGGGCACTCTGGTGGAAGCGCTTTAGAGTGATTCCATTGTGGAGGAACATCGTACCCTTATGGGTACGGTGGTTGAAAAGGTTTGGTCCGCTAAAAACGGATTCAACGAAGCCTATACCAGCCTTCTAACAGGCTTTGAGGTATGTGATGTAATATATATTTTGGCTATTTGTATATGTAGAAGGAATGCGTGTGTATCGATAGTAGCCCCTGAGACTCTATTCGGCGTTTTGCGAAGAAAGGCCGAACGTAGGATCAAATTAGTCTTTGCAGGAGATAACATATATGTCTATTTTGATAAATAGGCTTCGATGTTAGCGGCAACCTCCCATGCCGCCGAAGTGTCTGAACTAAAGCGGAAGTTGGAGGAAAAGCAAGGTATGCGATACTGAAACATATCTGAAATGATATGAGTTCTGATTTGTTACCTAAATGAGTTTTATAATTATGCTCGTAGTTGATGCGTCTGAGGTCAAGACCCTCTAGAGTGTGCTTTCTGAAGCCAAGAAGGAGTCGGAGGAGGAAAGAGCCACCTGCCAAAAACATGAAGCAAGGTTGGATGAAGTCCAACAGGAGCTCAAGGATGCTATAAGCAAATGTCAGTCCTTGGAGCGTGAGGTGTCAGATCGAGACTCCAAACTTGCCACGGCACTCCAAAGTGCGAAGGAGGCCCGGTTTGATGCCCAAGGCGCCTGTCGGGAGATCTGAGAGGCAAAGCAAATCGCGGCGGGTAAGGCCTTTAATATGTATAACAAATTTGTAAGGAGAATGTACACCTTATTGACCTACATTTGGACTTCTCCAAGAACGTTTGCGGATCTACCCAGGAATATTGCTGATGCTACGGAGTTCTTCCAAGCCGAAGAGGGGAGCTCCACGGAGAAGTTGTTCTGGTTAAAATACCTTGCGCCAGAGCATCCAGTGCCCCTCAGTGATCAGCTGAAGCAGCTGACCGAACTGCACAGGGTGGCCGAATTGGCCATGATGGACATTATAGTCCGTATTTGGCCAGCCGAGCCCATACCCAGGAGTTACTTCGGGCTCGTGAAGCGGCTAGTCAATTCATGTCCCTGGCTTGATGCTGTAAAGCGGTCAGTCTATATCAAAGGTGCCCAGATGGCCTTCGCCCGTGTCAAGGTACAGTGGGCGAAGATGAGTGCCACCAAGCATGCAACAATGGAACCACTCGCAGGCATGGAGCACCGCATGCCGGAGCAGTCTTTTGACGACGTCCTTGAGGGATCTCGTATTATAGAGGGCCAGTGTTCGAAGGACATCATTTTTGAATGAATGTATCTGTGCTGCCCGAACTTTGTATTATGAAAACAAGGCTTTTGTATAATATTTTTGCTTGTTTCATATTAAATTATGATCCACTTGTGCGGCCGTTTACGGTATCTGAGAGTTGGCCAGTCGTCGGCTTCAGTCCCCATATAGGTAGTACGGGGCTGCTCAAAAAAGCACATGAACACACTTAACCCAGCCACTTGGTCCTTGAAGGAGGTGTTAGCGCGGCGAACCAGGCAATCAGACTATTTGGCTTTATCACTCTGACTTAGCCATAGGAGTTTGACAATAGGATTGTAGGCGCAACCCCTGGTATTGTTCGATTATCCGAACTAGGGTGTTGTAGACGCCCGTCCCAGTGAAGACCGGTCCTTCGCATAATACACAAAAATCGCAAGAGATTTATAATTACTCACCAAACAGCTGACCAGCTCTCGCTGCATCATGACAGTCAGTTTTCGGCTTTCTCTACTGAGGTGTTTATCCGGATGAGCCAGAAACACAATTGCAGTAGTTTTCCCTTTACTACCTTAGCCGAACAGGAGGAACGTAAGGTAGTAACCAGAGGAGCCGGGCAACCCAACTATTTACCAAAGACATGATTCGGAGCTAATGCATATAATGGTATATTCGGGATGCCAAATTGTAATATAAAAGTGTATGGACTGATTGTATTTTTAAGAAATGTACGTGGCTGAATGGAGCCCCTGGCGATTTAAGTCGTGTCGAGGTGTACATGACAATCGGACGAAAGAAAAAGAGGGAATACAGATTAGGAAATAAGCCAGTACCGAATAGGTTTGGCAAAAAAATATTTCCATTATAGTCTGATTGTTACATCAAAATGTATTTGTACAGATAATGCTATAAGCATCCAGGTTATTTTACATGCCGAGCACAAGGGAAAGCTGTGTATGGGTACTAAAAAGGGAAGATGTGATCTTTGAAGATCCTTTATATACTCTGTTGTACATCTGCACTGCTTTTCGCCTTGGTGTGTGATCCTTTGAGAGGATCAATGATCAGGTTTTCATAAGGGGCCGGGAAAAGCTCCCTTGGCACCATCAAAAGGTGAGGTGGGTTGTAAGGAACCTGAAAAAAAACGAAAATAAGGAAAAAGAGGATATGAGGGTCCAGGTTGAGTCGAGCCGTATTGTGGACTTTATCTTTGATATGCCTCCGTCTTTTCCCATGGTATCTTTAGTGCGTAGTTATGTATGCTTGGTACACATGCCGCGATTGGGTTGGGGCTGGGACGGAGGCTGAATTGCTAATCGAGCTCCTGACGTGCTAGACTATCGTTCTGCGGGGTAGTCCGGACCACCCTGTACTTCTCCTACGAGCGTCGCGATGTGTTCCTCAGTACGGAGGGAGCGCTCCATGTTTCCATTGACTTTTATAACACCGCTTTGAAGCGAGCGAACACGGTTCATCCAAGCAGTGCATGATAGCCACTACGGAAAGGGACGATGTCGAAGATCAAGTCTTCGCTTCGGAAGTTATCCGACGAACCAAAGAAAATTTCCAATGTGATGGAGCCCGTGCAGCGGGCCTTTACACCGGGTATTACTCATTTAAAGGTAGTTTTGGTGGGCTTGATTCTTGATGAGTCAATACCCATTTTGCGGACCATGTCCTGATAGAGCAGGTAAAGACTGTTACCGCCGTCCATGAGGACTCTCATGAGGTGGAATTCATCGATAATTGGGTCGACCAACACGGCTGAACCTCCATGATGGATACTGGTCGGATCGCCTCTGCGATCAAAAGTGATCGGCCATGGTGACCGTGGGTTGAATTTTGGGTTAACTAGCTCTATCGCATAGACGTCCCTTAACGCGCGCCTACGCTCCCTCTTGGGGATGTGAGTAACGTATAACATATTCACCGTTTAGACCTCGGCGGGAAATTTCTTCTGTCCCCCTGTGTTTGGAGGGCGAGGCTCCTCGTCGTCGTCCTCGCTGGGCGACCCTTTCCCCTTGTGTTCGGTATTTAACTTACTGGCCTGTTTAGAGAACCAACAACTTCTGTTGGTATGGTTGGCAGGCTTGTCCGGGGTGCCGTGAATCTGGCAAGGTCGATCAAGTATTCGTTCCAGGCTAGATGAACCGTCTTTGTTTTTTTGAATGGCCTCTTCCGCTGACCGGATTTGGGGCCACTGAACCCGGCGTTAACTGTCGTGTCTTCGGCGTTGTCATTGTTGTTTCGACGCTTGTTTTTGTTGCGTTGGGGCCTTCCATTACCGTTCCTGGCTTCAGAAGAGCCAGGGTCGCTGGTACTGTTTCTGCTATGGGCGGGCCATCTATCTTTGCCCGCACAAAAGCGGGTCATGAGTGTTGTGAGGGCTGCCATGGACTTCAGTTTTTCTTGGCCGACGTGTCAAGCGAGCCATTCTTCACAGATGCTGTGTTTAAAAGATGCTAAGGCTTGGGCGTCTGGACAATCGATAATTTGGTTCTTTTTAATTAGGAACCTGGTCCAAAATTTTCTGGCTGACTCTCCAAGCTGCTGGACCTGAGGTCATCGGCGTCCGGAGGCCGGATATAAGTATGTTGGAAGTTGTCTCTAAAGGCATCTTCCAAGTCTTCCTCGCTTCCAATAGAGTTTTCTGGGAGGCTGTTTAACCAGTGCCGAGTTGGTCCCTTAAGTTTAGGGACAGGTACTTGATGCCGTGTAAATTGACACCGTGAGCCATGTGAATGTGGAGAAGAATATCTTGAATCCATACTGCGGGATCTGTTGTGCCATCGTATGATTCAATGTTCATGGGTTTAAACCCTTCTGGGGACTGGTGCTCCATTACCTCATCGGTGAAGCATAGGGGGTGTGCCGTGCCTCTATATCGGGCAACGTCACGACGCAGTTAGGATGAGGTCCGTATTAGGTTTTCGGCCTGGGTAAGGTTGTGCTTGTCGCGCCAGGCCTGATGGCCATCTTCTCGCGCTGAGACATGCCCCCTTGATCCGTATATTGATCTGGTCTGACCGACTCTATTGTCCAGGTCCTATCATAGGTCATAAATGTATCCTGCAGCCGATGTTTCTCTGCCTCTACGTTGGGGTGGTGCGGGCTGTTGTTCGGCTCGAGTCGTTGCTCTGTCCCAACCACATGGTGGTTGGTCAGGTCTGTCGGCAGCGTTACATGTTGGCAGTATAGGCTCCAGGGCCTCATTGTGAAATTGGGGTAGTAACTTGCGCTTCAGGTAACTCTTAGTTGGGCATTCGAGGCCGTATTCCCCGGCTGCAAGGACATTAGTCCATCTTTCATTCAGCAAATCCTGATCAGCTTGATGCTGCTGCTGCTTCTTTTTCAGGCTTCTTGCAGTGGTTATTAGCCAATGCTTAAAGTGCTCTTCTTCGTTGCCGAGGCTCTCGTCATCTTCTTGACAGAATTTTCAAAGCCCTCGTTCCTGATAGAATCGTCGGGGTTGACTTGCCCATCCTCCAAGTCACCCTGTTTGGATTTTGGCTCGATAGGGGCTTCTTGGTCTTCGGCGTTCTCTAGAGTATTATTGTCGCCGGAGCCGGTATTGCTGTCTTTTTTACGACGTGACTTCGAGCGGCGCCGCTGACGTTGGCGCTTTGGTGGTGCCTCAGAAGGCTGTCCTCGACTGGATCCTTGCCACCATCACCGTCATCCTCTTTGGGTGTGTCCACCATGTACACGTCATATGTGGAAGTGGTTGTCCGGCGTGCGGGGAACGGCAGGTTCTGGCCTTGCTCCTCTCCGGCATCGTTATTCATACCGTCGATGTCTTCGGAAGAGTAGTCGAGCATGTCGATTAAGTCTTCGATAGTGGCTATGAAGTGGGTGGTGGGTGGGACGTAAAATTCCGCGCTCTCAGCCACTAGTATGGGTTGGGCATAGTTCGGCAGCGATTCTGCTGTAATGGCGAGAGAACGCATTAAGTCCAAGGCCTCGTTTAAGAGCGAGGTTTAGACGGGGAAGCGAGAGTCTGTGGAGTAGGGCGGGACAAAATTTCCCTGGCCAAGATCATAGTATGCGGATCTCGAGAGTTCGGAGTTAGTGTCCAGAGGCGAGTCCGGCTTCATGGTGATGAAGGGAGCCTGGTGTAACTCTGGGCCTTCCAGTGATACGATCCCATCCAGTTCCCTGGTGTCAAGTTTTATAGCTGCAGAGAGTCCGGCGGGCGCTAAACTCCCATCCTCGGACCTGGTGATGCGCTCCAAATCCAAGGCCAGAGCGGTAGTTGGGGCCGCGGACCCTCGGACGATCAAGTTTCCTCGGATATCAGCGACATAGTTCAGATTTCCAAAAGTGATCTGATGACCAGGGCCGTAGCTGGTGATCTGCTCCGGATGGCCAACCGAGTTGGCGCACAGTGCAAAGCCGCCAATTACAAAAATTTGGCTGGTGAGAAAAGTCTCCCTCAAGGTGATATGGTAATACATCATCGATGGAGCCATCGAGCCTTCTAGCAACGACACAGTGGAACTCTCAATGAAAGCACCAATGTCGGTGTCAAAACCGGCAGATCTCGGGTAGGGGGTCCCGAACTGTGCGTCTGAGGATCAAAGGTAACAGGAGGCAGGGGACACGATGTTTACCTAGGTTCGGGCCCTCTTGATGGAGGTAATACCCTACTTCCTGCTTGATTGACTTTGATGAGTATAGGGGTTACAAGAGTTGATCTACCTCGAGATCGTAATGGCTAAACCCTAGATGTCTAGCCTGTATAATTATGATTGCCTCTACGGACTGAACCCTCCATTATATATAGAGAAAGGAAGAAAAATGATCTGAATGCCAAGCTTGCCATGCACGCAAAGGAGAGTCCCATCCGGACACGGCGAAAGGTCTTTGATCTCGTATCTTCACGGCCCATTAGTCCTGCCCACATCACATAGCCCGGACACCCAAGGACCCCCTAGTCCAGGACTCCCTCAGTGTACAACAAGGATCTTGAAGACACCGTCTACCAGATATGTAGACGCCGGGATGAGCAACGGGAGATGATTCGCACCAGGAAGGATGGATCTTTTGCAGCATACATACAGGAGATGGACAAACACATTCGTCGATTTGAGAATCAGAAGTGCGCGATCATTAAGAATACCAAGAAGGTGATGACTGAAAGTGCTAGTATTCGACTACAAAGGGGGTGAATAGGCGATTTTTATGAAGGTCTTGAAAACATGGGTGTTTCGAAGACAAAAGATTTTTATGGAAGTCTTCAAAACATGGGTGTTTCGAAGATAAACATGAAGGTAGACTACACTAGACAAGCCATAGTCAAGTAAGCAATGAAGTGAAAGCACGAAGACTATAAGGAGCTAGGTAGATTGGATTAGGATGGAAGATAGTATGAAGCGAAATAGACAACAGTCTTCACATAGTGAAGTCAAACAGATAAGGCAAGTAGGCAAAGACTTCACGAAGACAAACTGTAAGTAAGGTGAGAGAGGTAGGATAGAACCAGTTGCTCAGAGAGGACAAGGGGTTTGTTGGACCAGTTCCAGTTGCTGTGACAACTGTACATCTGGTTAGGGAGGCTGAGATTCAACTCAGAAGACCACGTCTTCACCTTATTCCCCTTGTGCTAAGAACACTTAGTCCTCGCCCAATCACTCTGGTAAGTCTTCAAGGCAGACTTTCAAACCTTCACAGACTCCGTTCATCGGCAATCCACAATGATTCTTGGATGCTCAGAATGCGAGAGTCATTGTGGATTGCCGATGAAACTCTTATCGGGTCGGGTTTTGGATCCGATAACCCGTTAACAGCCCCAACCAATGGGATATTTCCACGTGTAAAATTCTTATTGGACGGACGAAACACATGTCAGCTCGTCAGTGGGTCAGATAGGCACCTATGATATGTCGAGACGTGCCACGGCCCACCACTGGCCCATTTAGCTTACAAAACCGGCCCGTTTGACTTGGTCAAAAGTTAACGGGCTGGCCCATGAAAAGCATGTTAACGGTATCTTCGCAAATAGCCAATTGTATGGCCCGGTAACTCACAGCCCATTAGGCCCTAATGGAAATTGGCCCAACAACATCATGTGGGCCATCGAATATAACACTAGCACATTTCACTTTCGGCCCATGTATGGCCCATGATGTCTTTTGGCCCATATAAGGCGTTATATTTAGGCCCTTTAGAGGCCCACGGTGACTCTAGCCCATAATGAACAGTAATTTTCTTTGTACCCGTTAACGGCCCGTGATTCACATGGGCTGTTTCCAGCCCATGTTAGCTTTCGGCCTGTTGACGACCCATATGTTCTTGGGCTCCCTTTCGGCCCTCGATTACTTCCGACCCGTTACTGGCCTGTTCCCCTAATGGGCCAAATTCGGCACATCGCAAGAGTAGGCCCGTTCAGGCCTGTTAAATCGTTGCGCCGTTTCCAGCCAGTACTATATTCTGGCCCATTAACAACCCGGTATGCCTGTGATAGAATTAATCCTTTGTTGTCCTCCAGTCTATCAACGGCCCGTTACCGTGCTGGGCTGATACCAATTACGCCCGTTTACGACCCATGTAGACCCATTTATCCAATGGCCCGAGGCCCACCGATTCTACGGCCCTGTTGGAGGCCTATTTATTGACGGCCCATAGGAGACCTATGGATCCTACGGCCCGTATATAGCCCATGGTTGTTGTGGCCACTAGCAAACCAGGGAATAAGAAGACTAGGAAATAAATAAGGCCGAAACTAACGCTAGGCTATTAAGGAGATTGCACATATTACATCCACTCGGCATCAAACATTGCCACCAGTGCAAATATAGGGAACACCCTACATTATACAAAAATGGCTTGCTATTTTCTTCAGCCGGTGGCTGCACGTTAAGAACAAATTTTATATCGCACCAAAACAAATTACAACTATATAACAATAGGAAGGTTGGCATAAAACTTAACAGTCTAGCAGATAAATGCACCACCAGAAGTTTAGAAGCTCAGTTCATTTGACCTGACTGTTACGTTTTCATGCTATATTGTCCAATGGAGCACCATAACCCTCGCCTTCATTTCTCCTAGACTCCTGGACAACATAGCAAATGTATGAGAGTATGGTTTCAAAACCATGCATATCTTTACGACATCGAACAATGTCTCTCCTTGTTTCACAAAGGGTCTCTGTTAGGGAATGGACTTTTGTCTGGAGCGCAGATACAACATTGCTTTGAGCTTGCATATCTTGATCATGAGGCAGTTTGGACGAGATTGCCTTAACAACCTACCCAATATTACGCAGGAACGTGCTTCTGGCACTATTAGTGGACAGGTACTGACCCACTGTAGCAACAACTGACATTGCGGTTATAGTTGCCTCGCCACCTTAATAAGGTGGCGGTTCCACCATTTTTTCCATAGCTCGCTGAAAAGTTGAGTTTTTACATTAGTAGTACTAGAACAGAAGATATTTAGGAGGCAGCAAAACCAAACAAAATAGCTTTGGTCTGTATACAGAACTTATTCTAGTGAACCCATGTAAAATATTAGTTGTATTTTACTGCAAAGTACATAATAAAACCAGGTTCCAAACATATGACCATGTACCATCGCTAATGTTTTGTCTATTTCTTCACATTGTATTGAGGGCTAAGGATAAAGAGATGAAGTTTATAATAAGGCAAGCATAGTATGACATCATTCATATCACAAAACAACTGAGAACAGACAAACAGGCAATTGTAATGTTGTGTGGGCAAGTCCAACACGGAACTAGATTACGGGTCAAGATCGAAGGAACATCACTCCTCTCTTTTAAACCTTGTAAGGTGCAATAATATGCTAAGACAATTGTGATTAAAGTTGAAAAGAGTAATAGACATTGGCTGCAAACCATGTAGTTCAAGGCACAAGTTAGAGTAATTAGTAGTTAAAAGGCATGAGGATTAAGGACTTACAACAACGGCTTTGACTGGTGTAGTCATGCCCTTCTTCTTGCTGGTGTGACGGTCCTTGAAGATTTCCACAGCATTTGGTTCAGGTACTTTTTGGTCCTTGCGGGCTTTCCACTGCATTGGGAACAAGTCAATATAGATCTGATAATATGCTACAGTGAAAAGAGCGAAACAGCAGCTAATTACAAGAGCCTCGCAGTGTGCAATGTAGCTACGAGATCCTGTCGTCTGTTGGAATTTCACTTTCGTACGGTTGGCCTTGTTCTTTGAACAGTTCACCTAGAAGAAGATAGATTTGTGTGGCACATGCGTAAATAGGACTTCAACATGTGATCTAATCACATATATATAATGTACCTGATACTTCGGATCAGACCAGTGTTTAACGAGGCCCCTCCAGTCTTCATCCGATATATTTTCCACTGGAGATGTTTGGGAAAGTTCACTGTTAGCCTTGCCTTCAAAGTGAGTTTTCCTCAATTTATACCGATACTGTCGCAGAGCTGACTTGAAAACATGTGTGCAAGCTTGTCTGGTTGCATCATCTTGGCTATCGAACTTGAACCTCATATGTTGAAAATTATGGGAGTCTCATTATCAGCAACCTAGAAAGTATGGGATAGAGCAAGACGATAGTACTAGTTTCCATGCATAACCATATTTACAGATAAATGGTCGAGGAAGGTGTTGAACTGGGCTTTGTCTTTGGCATTCCTGTACTGAATCCATGTTGGGAGGATACGTACATGACACCTAAAAGGCAACCGCTGCCTCTGATACTAACTTGGCTGACTCTGCAGCATCACGTGGCCTTTTTCAACCTGCCTCAAAACGGATCTCCATTCTTCCTCCTGTAGATTTAGTTAACCTAACGAGCATTATCCCTGATGTTTGTTTCCTCTTGCGCCTAGGTGCTAGTCCATCAACGAACATATGAACTCTTAGTGTACATCAAACTGTGAGACTACATATAAAGAAGCATGCAACTGTAACTTGACTCCAGCAACTACCTTATTACCTTTGAAGCTCACAAGGTTCATCTGATCTTGCCAACTCGTCTTGTGTCAAGAGTGCTTGGGAAGTAGTGTCAGGTGGCAAGGGAGCTTGGGAACGTGCTGCTAGCTCAGTTGTTGCACGAGTAACTCGTGCAGCTGTTAGTACTGTGGTAGATGTTGCAAGAACTAGGGCTGTCTCTGCTTGTTTGGTGGCAGCTATTTGTTTCTGTTTGGCTTTTTTTGCAGCTCGTGTAGCATGGGATACCCTGTTTGTTGAATTTTCCGCTGGACTTTGACCTTCTATTGCACCATCAATACCAACAAAATCTATAGGATTCATCCGCTTCTCATTCCCTACCATTATGTGTTTCTTCCTCTTTCTTTATGCCATGTTAAGTCATGCTGACAAGAAAAACGAATAACAATTTAGTTCTTCAGAACAAATTGATGCGTGATGCAGACGAACTGAACTTTGATGTTAGACAACCACATGATAGGAGGATGTAATATGTATGAAAAACAGGACGGACGAGATAACCAGAACTATGATGTGTAAACTAAGCAGAAGACATTTCACCAAATTAGAAGCAATGCAATGGAAGGTAGACACCATCTGAAAGATGCTACAAATATCGCTCTGCCAAGTTAATAGTGTCTCATCATAAATGGCGTCTAAACAAATGTGAATAAGTACAAGAAATAAATCATATGCAAGATGCAAACAACATCACACTACCAAGTTAGAGGTCTCTCGTCATTAGTGCCATTGCATATTCACAACATTGCATATTCACAGCTTATGATGTGTAAACTAAGGAGAAGGCATTTCAACAAATTAGAAGCATTGAAAGCTAGACACCATATGGAAGATGCAACGAATATCACTCTACCAAGTTAAAACTGTCTCGTCATAAGTGTCATTTCAACAAATTAGTAGTACAAGCTTGAAAAGAATGCGAGATGTAACCTATATCACACTCCAAAGTCAAACATGTCTTATGATAAGTGATTGTTGCAGGTTACAAAACAGTAGTAATTTGATGTAAGAACATGGTGTGGTAGACAGATATTGTATGTTCTAGAAACAGGAACACATGTATTATTCAAGTATAATGTGTAAAGTAAGCAGATGGAATTCAACAAAATTAGAAGCAATACAAGCTAGACATCACACATAACAGTGCCAAGTTAGAGGGAGCACCGGTGATGGTGCACTAGGGGAGACGTGCTCATCATAAACACAGCTTTGTTGAGTGTCTATGCATCTATTGTCATGGAAATCATCTTGGGGGGGTGGAGGATTAGAAACTGTAGAGGCCCTCTGTTGGGAAGGAGCCCCTTTATCAGCTGCCTTGCTAACATTCTTCCGCTTTACTGATTTTGAATTGTCAAGTAAAACCGACAAGAAAAAGCAAAAAATTCTCTCTTCAGAACTCATTCATGCATGATGCTGACAATCACAACTTTAATGTAAGGCGAACACATGATACCAGGATGGAATATGTACAAAAAACAGGACGACATGGCATGTTCACAATTGTTTGTGTAAACTAAGCAGAAACCATTCCAACAAATAAGAAGCAATGCAAGCTAGACACCACATGAAAGATGCAACCAATATGACTGTGCCATGTTAAAAGCGTCCCATCATAAATGGAATTTCAACAAATTAGAAGCAGCGCATGCTATAAATCATATGAAGGATGCAACTAATATTGCACTGCATATACTAAAAGTGTCTCGTCATATTGATTGATGTGGGATACAAAAAAACAATAGTTTTATGTAAGGACATGCTTAATAGATAGATGTACTATGTATTAAATACAGGAAGCCATGTCTCATTAATAGGTATAATGTACAAGCTAAGCAGACTAGCACATGTAGTTTAACCCGATTGGAAGAATTACAATCTAGACACCATATGCAACATGCAACCACATATCATGCTGCTAGGTTACAGCAAGCACCTCTGATGCTAGTGTAGGGGAAATGCGGTAATCAACTACAGAGCTATCACTATCTTCATCTAGCCTTGCTGTTTCTTCAGAATCATGTCGGGAGGCTGACGCTGCATTCTTTAAATAAGGAGTAGTCCACTTGCCTGCCTGACTCATCATAAGTGATTGATGAGGGATACACAAGACCATTAGTTTGATGTAAGAACATGGTTAATACACAGATATACTAGTATGTACCAAAAATAGAAAGGCAGGTCATATTTAAAGGTATAATGTGTAAGCTAAGCAGATGCAATTTAACCAAATTGGAAGCAATACAAGCTAGACATCCGGCTGGAGTGGTGAGCATGATCATCTAGGACCTGAGAGTCTGATGGGAGGCTGGCTGCTTTGCCAACATCGCGGCTTTTTAGTTGGCTTCCAGGTGATGCCTGTCTTTGCTGGGCTTGTCAGTGGCTCGGCCAGTGCCCTGACTAGCTATTTGTCTTCTGGTGCTCATGGGATGGTGATTCATGTAAAAAATATCTTTCCTTATCTTAATAAAGACCGACTTCGGCCTTTCAAATACAATATAGACACCATATGGAACATGCAACCACATATGACACCGCAAAGTTAAAGCAAGCACCATTGCGAGCGAGGTCATCAACTCGAGAGTTACCGCCTCCATCTGCTGACACTGCACCCTTTATAGCACTGTAAAGTGTCATGCCTACCCGCGAAGAAAGCTGGCCCAACTTCTCTCTTATCTTTGTTGCGTCTCTCGAGGCAGACTCTAAAATACCCTTGTATAAAAACACAATAGTGAGAGTATGGGTGAAGTGTGTGCAGAACTAGTGCACTGTAAAAGTAACAGATAGGAGGTGGCTGAAAATAAATGACAAGAGACATATGATAGCTCTACAACATTGCATGGCAAACAAAATTAGATTTGACCCCGCTTGATTTTGTAATATATGAGCATAGGAAATGCAGGTACTCCTCCAGCACACCACCACATGTGGTCATATCTAAGATAACAGTTGACTGAAAATGAATAGGTCAGTCAATTTTTTGAATGAACCGTCCGATCTATAACGAACGGGCAGATGGCCTTCGTCTACCTCCCGCCAGTCACTGTTAGCGATCTTTCTCGAACCGATAGCGACCACCAGCCAAGACCCCTGCCTCCACCGCCCCGCCCTCCCCTCGACCTCACACCACTGCCGTGCTTGGCAGCGCCGCGAGGCCATCCCTTTAATCCCGGCTGACCTCTAGATCGGGCGCTAGTAGCTCTACGCCCCACACGCCCCTAAGATAAACACGAAGGCACTGCTTTCCCAGCGTAATAGGCGTACTAGCGCCTGTTACGCCGGGGAATGCTTCCGTTAATTGCGAATCGAGTGACCAGAAATTGAAATTCAGGGGGGCGACGGACCTCTAGCTAAGGTGAAATAGTATATGAGGAGAAACCTTGTGCATCACTGTCGTCGTTCTGGGAACGGGGGTCCCCAGACTAGCTTGCTTGCGGCCTGCGGTGTGGCTCAAGTGGTGGCCCAGTACAGCCCATCTTCATCAGTGCAAGACTCAAGACCCTCACGAGGGGCCAAGCCTCGCGGGGCGGATAACGCAGGACTTCCTCAGGGATGGCCTCGCCAGGTAGGCTCACGAGGAGGCAGAGAGATCAAGGCAGGGTACATCGTGAGCTGCTCGTGACGCAAGCCATGACGATCGAGGCCAGGCGGGCTCTAAGCGGGCGCCAGCCTGCGTAGTGTCCTTGTTTCCTCTTTGGTTCAAAGGGGGCAAGCACATGCGTGGAGTACCGAGGCATCAGGCAAAGGTTGCCATTTCAGTGCAACGAGACCAATACCAGCAGAGTGGCAGGATGGAGGTCACCGTGGAGCCCAAGATGGTGTCATGGCCAGAGCCATTGGCAGCCGAAGACCAACTTTAGTCAGGATAACTTGTACTAGATGTTCCCCTTCAAAATGGCTGTTGTTGGTGCCCTTCCCGCTCAATATTTGGGAAGAGGACCAGGGCCACTATAAATAGGGCTAGCCACCACAGAGTAGGGGCATCTAAACTAGTGCTCATTTAGACCGAGAGGCGATCGAACTCACCCAACCAGTTCATCGCACCAGCTCAAGAACACGTCTCGCGAGGCTGTTCATCCTTTGTACTATTCATCCTCAGCCCCAGAGGCAATCCACCACACCACACACCGGAGTAGGGTATTACACCACAATGGTGGCCCGAACTAGTATAAATCTTGTGTCCCTCGTGTTTTCATCGTTTTAGCTTAGATTCTCGCGAAGCGATCGGACGTGAATTGGTAGGGGGAAGATCTTCTTGCGCACCCCAGAGGGGCGCGGGCGACGCGGTCAGGTGTCGCCTGCCCTCACTCCGCGGCAGGTACGATCGGCTGCGAGGGCCTCGAGCCACGCTGCAGCCACGGCACCGCATACCCGTCAGGAACAAGCGAACATGAAGGCCGCGCTCACGGTGGCGCGAGAACTTCTGCGGTGTAGACTACAAGAAAGCGGCCGCGACGTGCTGCTGGAGAGCGTCGCCGAGCTCCTGGATGCCGCTACCCATTCTGCGTCCAGCTTCCACCCCAGGCCCCGGGCGGATCATGAGGCGGACCAATCCGCGCCCACGCGCCCCTTGGCGCACCTCAAGCCTTCATCAACACCGGCCAAGCCATCGGCACCGGAAAGCAAACTGTGCCGGCGCCGCCCCTGGTAAGTGAGGGCATGCACATTGCTGCCTATGGTCCTAGCGGGCTGCCACCCTACCGTCCCCAAGATGGAGCTTCAAGTCGAATTGCATGGTGCGCGGAGCACCACAGCGAGGCCTTTGGGGTGGTGACCCCGGAGGCCTATGTGCCCCACATGGTGGATCGAGGGTACACAATGGAGGAAGACCACGGCTCGTTCCTCGGGCCAGGCTGGGAGGAAGAGGCGCCAGAAGCCGAGCTCTATCAGGAGCCTCATGGGAGCCTCGATAACCGCGTCGGCGGCAGCAACTATCGGGTACCGCTAATTCCTCAGGAGCAGGCTTATACTAACCATGGGTCGAAGGAGGTTCAGGTCGCTGTAGCGGATGGCTGCCCCAGTGCGGCAATCTCCTTCCCTCGGGAGGAGGGCACTGGGGGCAGCAGGAGAGGGGTCGGGAGCCAGGCTCCTCCCCACGGCATGCGTAGCAAGGCGTTCTTCGGAGGTAGGCCCTCTGCCGGGGAGGTGCCCCAGGGCCTGCCCCCGGCAGAGGACCCGTGGTCAGCGGGGGAACCGCTGGCGTCCCCTTTTCCCCATTGGCTTCGTCCTAGTTTCCGGTCGCTGTCGATGGTGGTCAAGGGTGGCGCAAGGCGGGGCCCTCATCTGGCGATATGAAGCAAGGCCAGTACCTGTGAAGAAGGGCCAGTGCCTGTGAAGCTCGCCGCCTGTGACACTCTCAGTAATAATGAGTTGGGGCTATACACGCCCGGAAGTCTCCGGAGAGCCGCCCTCGGGCCTCGGGGGCTCCCTCCCACGCCTAGTGGCAGCACTTAGCTCCGCACTGGTGAGAAAACGTCGAAGACTAGACTAGGTGCCAGACTCGGCCTTTTGCTCTTGCTTCTTTTCGTGCGAACAAGCTTTCTCGTTTTGGATCTAAGTTGAAGTCGAATGTGTGTCTATGTGTGTGGGGAGGGGTGTCGTGTATTATTCGTGTTCTTTCTCGTGCTCTGATTTTTGTTCAAATTAGAATTCACACTAGCTCCCTCCCTCTCACAGGCCCCTCGCGAGTAGGGCAGGGCCCAGCATGTACGCCCGCCATCCCGCGGCCGGCGTTCTCTCCATCCAGGCTCTTGCCGCATGGTCAAACGGGACCCTCATGAGGCCCTCGGATGGACACTGCGAGCCCACTATAGGCTCGCTAAGACGAAGGTAAAACCACAGCAATGTACTCATCATGAAAATCATGGCATCATGCAGGCGCCCATCCGGTGATGATGTCAACAACGCGTAGGCAACAATCTTTTTACATGAGGGGCTTCCCCTCCCAAAATGCTCTCACAACCTTTAAGGCCACGCCCGAGTCTCTTCCTGCGCAGGAAAAACAGCAAGGGGAAGCGCGGGGTCAATTGGACATGTCGCTCACTGCTTCCCCCAGGGCGTCCCCGGAGGCGTCGCTGGCACCGCAATCGTTGCCGCCAACCTCTTCATTGCCGTTGTTGGCTCCGTCTTCACCACCGTTCACCACGTCACCTTCATCAGCAGCAACGATCACCCCATCATCATCAGAGGTGAAGGCCCGGACGAGCGCATCTACATTGTCCTCCACCCACCGCGCTAGGTCACCTCGGACGGCCTGAGGCACCGGGGCGATGGTGGCATCGAAGTCGAAGAGGGGGTCGATGTTCTGGAGATGGCTGAAGATGCGGGAGAATGCCTGCGCGAGCAGGCCGCGGCTCCATTCCTCCACCAGCTGGCGAGACCTCTCAGAGTGGTTCTCCAGATGCGTCACCACGTCAGTGAAGAACCGGAGATTGCCGGCATAGTTGGTCACATGCGGCTCCTCAGCAACTTCCTCGTAGATATTGCCCAAGGCCGCGTTGGCCCTTTCCCTGAGCGTCCGGAGCATGGGGCCGTGCATGTGTTCCAACGTCTGCTGCTGTCGGATCTCGTCCGCATTCCGCTGCGCGATGACCTCGGCGTCATCCACCCGCCATTGAAGAAGAAGCAGCTCGGCGCGGGAGGAGGCCAGCTCATCCTACGTCGAGCCCAATGCGGCAGCAGTGGCCTCAGCTTGCTGCGTGACTTCAGTCAGCCTGGTCCTGAGGGCGGCAGTCCTGCCCGCAGCTTCAGCCTTGACCAGCTCCATCCGCTCCCCATACTCGCGCTCAAGGCCGGCGCGAGCCTCCGCCATGCGACTGTCGATCTCCTTCTGGATTCGGGCCTCCCGCGCGCCAACGTCATCCTCCATATGGGTAACCTGGCGCTCCCTCGTCTCCAACCGCTCCAAATCGAGGTTGCGCTCGGCAACCTTCAATGTCAGTTCTTACTCGCGCCTCCTTAGCTCTTCCTCTTTAGCGGGCCTCCCTTTTAGTAACGCAAGGGCGGCTCGGTGCATCTCCACCTGCTGCTCTAGGGAGTTGCACCAGTCTTGGAGCTCCCACGTGTGCTGCTCCGCAGATTCGCGTCGCCTATCTGCCTCCTGAGCCTCCTCAATGGCCCGGGAGCAGGCCTCCCGGGAGGCCGCCAAGGATGCCTCGGCCTTGGTGTTTTTGAGATCACGCTGGTGGCGCGCGAGACTAATAGCCTCCTTCAGCTTGCGCCACTCCTCGACCAGCCTCAAGCCTTCAGCTTCGAGACGCACATCTTCGCCCTCCAGCTCTGCGCCAAGCTGGCTCACTGCATCGGCCGCCCTCTGAGGAACTCTTGGCGGACAGTGTTGCGCTCCCGCGCACGCCCAAGCACATCGTCAACATCATCCTACACCATCGACGCTGGCGGAGAACCCTGGGGTGGTTCGCCCCCTCTAAGCAGGGGGCTGGGGGCTGGCGCCCCTGCGATCCCCTAGCGGGCCCCGCAAGGGACCCAGCCAAGCGTCAATCAACCTCCCACTGAGGACCTGAAGATCGACTTCAGCCACTCGCCGCCCATGATCAGTCGATGAGCTCGGGGCATGTTGGTTGTGCCCAAGGAGAGCTCACGAGGGAAGAGCGGCATGCCGAGAGGTTTAAGGCGCGCCGCAGGCTGGCCTGCCTCTCCAGCCGAGCTTGCACCAAGGGCGGCACACAGACTCGGGGCAATCAAGGTCGGTGGCGGAGGAGAAGCCTAAGGAAGCGGCTCCTCAGCAGGCTCCGCGGGCTTGTCAGAGGGGATCCTTAAAGGCCATAGTCAGCAAAGGGATCGGCAAATAAGGAACTATGAGAAGGAGGGACTTACTCGTCCATGGCGAAGTACTTCCTGTGCTTCAATGGGCGGTACGGGCGATCATCACCACCGGAAGCCTCCTTCCTCTTGCGAAGGGCCTCGAAATCTATGCGGAACCAGCCCAAGCTTGCGACGTGAGGGCCGGCGCGTGGCATAGGAGCCGAAGCATCAGGACGGCCTACATCAAGGGCACCAGTTTGAGAGGAGCGATCAGGTGCCACCTCTTGATGGCCTGCCGAGGCCTCGGGGGCTTCGGCCTCAGGAGCGACAGGTCGCGCCCCCTCGGGAGCCACCACCTCGCGAGGGGCTCCGTAAGCTCCGGAGGATGACGCTTCGGGAGCCCCACGCAACATCAGCACCTCGACATCAGGCCCCCCGGCTCCTGCCAATACTTGCCTCCCTGCAACGACTCTTGAGGCAAGGTCGACGCGGGCTGCTGGGGGAAGGACCACAACAACCGGGTTCTCGCAGGGCCCAGCGAGGCCAGGCAGACGCAGCCCCCATTCGTCGAAGCGGGGCATCTGCCTCACGAAGTCAACCCTGTTTGTGCAAAGATACAACAGGGCACCTCCATGAAGAACGCTGCCAGGAGAGGGGTCGCCAGTCAGGACCTGCAGCACCTTCTTCAGCGTCTCAGGCGTGAGATCCCCTTCCTGGAGCCTTATCCTATCCTGGCGACCGGAGTAAGCCCACATTGGGCGGGAATGGCGCTGGAGAGTTGTGATGCGATGCTGGAGGAACTCCTTCAGCACCCGGGGTGTCGTCACCCCGAGCTCCCTCAGCCTCTCAAAGTGATGCCAGGTGAAAGCAAGCTGGGGAATCGTAAGCTCCTCATGACCCCAGCCAGGATTGGGAATGGCAGGCAGCGTCGGGTGCGCGAGCAGGGGGCTGGGCACCCCAACGTCCACATACAGCCACCGCTCCCGGAACCCGCTCGCGGAAGGTGGGAGGCCAAAATTGATCCCCGAGGCGGCCGTCTCCGGCACAGCATGGAAGCTCATGCATCCCGAACACCGGGAAGGGTCAGACAAGCGCAGAGAGAAGCAGTGGCGCAGAAGGGCAACGGAAGGAGGAATCCCCACCATGGCCTCGCAGAAGAAGGCGAAGATTGCAAGCAGAGTAATGGATTGGGGGCCCAGATGCATCATTTGGATCTGATAATGGGAAAGTAATGCATTGAAGAAGGCATAAAAGGGGGGAACCAGGCCCGCCCACAAGGCATCGGCAAAGAATCAGACCTTCATGACGATCCTGTCGAAGGAGGCGTGGGACACGGGCCACATCGTCATGTTCCCGCACTCATTGAAGCCACAAGCGAGCGCGGAGCAGACCGTCTCCAGGGCTTCCAGATTGAGTATACGTGACTTGTCGACAGCGGGAGCAGCCTCCGGAGGCGCGCTGGGCGAAGGCGCAGGTTTCTTCCCCTTATCCTTTTTCGTTGGCGATGTGGCAATGGGAAGGAGGAAGAACTCGAGATGGCTTGGAGGCGGAAGCAGAGGCTCGAGGAGGAAAAGGGAACAAGAAGCGTGCAGGCGGCAAAGGGAGGATAACTGTCTACAAGCCTCCTGGCCGCCTAGCGAGGCGCATAATGAGGGAGCATGGGGAAGAAGGGATGCCCATGTCCAATCAACCGCCACGAGGCACCACCTTTTTACTAATCTTGATTCTATAATTTTTTAGATCAATATAATTAAGATTTGTATAGATAGCACACAAGAGCAAAACCAAGTGGTACAGTTAAGGGCATCCACAATGTGTAGCCAAATGTGAAAATAGCTTTTGGCATCGTGGGAACCATTGTGGACGGTGTTGCCAAGGGCAAAAAGATGGAACCGAAGCTCCCTGATTGATTGATTGAAGGAATAGAAAAATGTAACGACTCTCCTCTTTCTCCCATGCTTGGACGCATGTAGTACAGTATAGAGCACAGAGTCTACTCCCCTGTCCCTTCTATCACAAATCACAAAGCAGTGAGTGATACGTCTCCAACGTATCTACTTTTCCAAACATTTTGCCCTTGTTTTGGACTCTAACTTGCATGATTTGAATGAAACTAATTCGGACTGACATTGTGTTCAGCAGAACTGCCTTGATGTTGTTTTATGTGTAGAAAACAAAAGTTCTCGGAATGTCCTAAATATCCACGGAGGCACTTTTTGGAAAATATAAATACTGGCTAAACAATCGAGACCAGGGGGCCCACACCCTGTCCACGAGGGTGGGGAGCGCGCCCTCCCCCCTGGGCGTGCCCCCCTGTCTCGTGGGCCCCCTGAGGCTCCGTCGACCTAAACTTCAACTCCATATATTCCGTCTCACGGAGAAAAAATTTAGAGAGAAAGTTTCATCACGTTTTACGATATGGACCCGCTGCCAAGCCCTATTCTCTCTCGGGAGGGCTGATCTGGAGTCCGTTCGGGGCTCCGGAGAGGGGGATTCATCGCCGTCGTCATCATCAACCATCCTCCATCACCAATTTCATGATGCTCAACGTCGTGCGTGAGTAATTCCATCGTAGGCTTGCTGGACGGTGATGGGTTGGATGAGATTTACCATGTAATCAAGTTAGTTTTGTTAGGGTTTGATCCCTAGTATCCACTATGTTCTGAGATTGATGTTGCTATGACTTTGCTATGCTTAATGCTTGTCACTAGGGCCTGAGTGCCATGATTTCAGATCTGAACCTATTATGTTTTCATGAATATATGTGTGTTCTTGATCCTATCTTGCAAGTCTATAGTTACCTATTATGTGTCATGATCCGACAACCCCGAAGTGACAATAATCGGGATACTTCTCGGTGATGAGCGAAGTTTGAGGAGTTCATGTATTCACTATGTGCTAATGCTTCATTCCGTTTCTCTATTAAAAGGAGGCCTTAATATCCCTTAGTTTCCGCTAGGATCCTACTGCCACGGGAGGGTAGGACAAAAGATGTCATGCAAGTTCTTTTCCATAAGCATGTATGACTATTTACGTAATACATGCCTTCATTACATTGATGAATTGGAGCTAGTTCCGTGTCACCCTATGTTATAGCTATTACATGAGGAATCGTATCCGACATAATTATCCATCACTGATCCATTGCCTACGATCTTTTCACATCTTGTGTTTCGCTTATTTAATTTTCCGTTGCTACTGTTACAATCACTACAAAAACCAAAAATATTACTTTTGCTACCGTTACCTTTATTATCATACTACTTTGCTACTAAATACTTTGCTGCAGATACTAAGTTATCCAGGTGTGGTTGAATTGACAACTCAACTGCTAATACTCAAGAACATTCTTTGGCTTCCCTTGTGTCGAATCAATAAATTTGGGTTGAATACTTTACCCTTGAAAGCTGTTGCAATCCCCTACACTTGTGGGTTATCAAGACTAATTTTTGGCACCGTTGCTGGGGAGCATAGCTCTATTCTCTGAGTCACTTGGGATTTATATCTGTTGATCACTGTGAAGAACTTGAAAGACGCGAAAACTACTATTTTTCCCTCAACTATGAGGGGAGGTAAGGAACTGCCATCTAGCTCTGCACTAGATTCTCCTTCTGTTTTGAGTATGCTTGCGACACCTAAACCTTCTACTGCTATGAATTCTGATATGTCGCATGTTATTGATGATGCCACTTCTGCTATGCATGATACTTATGATGAAACTACTTTTGTGCATGATACTACTTTGCCATTAGGTGAATTTCTTGATGAACAACTTGCTAGGGCGAGAGAGAATGAAATTATTGAAGATGCTATTATTGATGATAGTGATGATGAAAGTTCTCCTAATGATTATGAATTGTCTGTTGTTCCTGAGGGTTATGTTATGGAGGAGGAAGCTGCTAGCGCTATCTTTGCTTGTAAAGATAGATATGATCTTAAGAAGTTATTAACTAAATGGAAGCAGCAGTCTCTTAATGCTAGAATGAAACCTGACCCTGCTTTCGCTACTTTACCTATCTGTGTTACTGATAAGGATTATGAATTCTCTGTTGATCCTGAGATTATTACTTTGGTTGAATCTGATCCTTTTTATGGCCTTGAATCTGAAACTGTTGTGGCACATCTTACCAAGTTGAATGATATAGCCACCCTGTTTACTCATGATGATAAATCTCGCTATTATTATATCCTTAAGATATTTCCATTCTCATTAAAGGGTGATGCTAAGACTTGGTATAATTCTCTTGCTCCTGGTTGTGTGCGTAGTCCCCAGGATATGATTTATTACTTCTCTGCTAAATATGTCCCTGCTAATAAGAAACAAGCTGCCTTGCGGGAAATATGTAATTTTGTGCAAATCAAAGAAGAGAGTCTCCCACAAGCTTGGGGGAGGCTTCTCCGATTACTTAATGCTTTGCCTGATCATCCTCTTAAGAAAAATGAAATACTTGATATCTTTTATAATGGACTAACCGATGCTAACAAGGACTACTTGGATGGTTGTGCTGGTTGTGTTTTCAGGGAAAGAACAGTCGACGAAGCTGAATTACTATTGAATAATATGTTGAGTAATGAAAATAATTGGACTCTTCCTAAGCCAATTCCTGAGGCAATTCCTGAACCAATTGAGCCAACTCCTGAGCCTATTCCTAAACCCACTCCTAAGAAGAGAGGTGTTTTATTTCTCAGTCCCGAAGATATGCAAGAAGCAAAGAAATCAATGAAAGAAAAAGGTATTAAAGCTGAAGATATTAAGAATTTACCACCTATTAAAGAAATACATGGTCTTAATATACCGCATGTTGAAGAACCACATTGTCATGACAACTCGACACATGTAGTAAAGGTAAATTCTATCTATAGATATGATAAAGTTGAAATCCCCTCTACTAAATTTCATATCCCATGCTTAGATGAATTTGATGACTTTATGGCTAGACAAGAAAGTTTTAATCCTTATGTTGGTAGAGAGTTAAAGAATAATGCTTTCGAGATAGGACGCGTAAGCGATAATATGGCTAGAGTTAAAGGTGAAATCAAACTCATTAGCAAATATGCTTCTATGCTTGCTACTCAAGCTGAGCAAGTACTTAAAGCTCAAAATGATTTGCTTGAGGAATTAATTAATAAAAATGACTTTACTGTTAGAGTGGCTACTAGAACTGGTAGAATGACTCAGGAACCTTTATATCCTGAAGGCAACCTTAAGAGAATCGAGCAAGATTGTCAGAGGAATAATTTAGAGGCACCTAGTTCTTCTAAAAAGAAGAAAAAGAAAAACGATAGGACTTTGCATGCTTCTAGTGAACCTACTATAGACACACCTGAGAATCCCAATGATATTTCTATTTCTCATGCTGAAACACAATCAGGTGATGAACATGAACCTAGTGATAATGTTAATGATAATGTTCATGTTGATGCTCAACCTAGCAAAAACAATGAAGTAGAGATTGAACCTGTTGTTGATCTTGATAACCCACAATCAAAGAATCAATGTTATGATAAGAGAGATTTTGTTGCTAGGAAGCACAGTAGAGAAAGAGAACCATGGGTTCAGAAACCCATGCCCATTCCTCCTAAAGCATCCAAGACAAAGGATGATGAGGATTTTGAGCGCTTTACTGAAATGATTAGGCCTATGTTCTTACGTATGCGCTTAACTGATATGCTTAAAGTAAATCCTTATGCTAAGTATATGAGGGATATCATTACAAATAAAAGAAAGATACCGGAAGCTGAAATTTCCACCATGCTTGCTAATTACAGTTTTAAGGGTGGAATACCAAAGAAACTTGGAGATCCGGGTGTACCAACTATACCATGCTCCATTAAAAGAAATTACGTTAGAACTGCTTGATGTGATCTTGAAGCCGATGTTAGTGTTATGCCTCTCTCTTTATATCGTAGGCTAACACCTACTGAAATATCTTTGCAAATGGCTGATAAATCAACTGCTATACCTGTCGGTATTTGTGAGGATGTGCCTATTGTGGTTGCAAATGTCACTATCTTAACGGACTTTGTCATTCTTGGTATTCCTGAGGACGATAGTATGTCGATTATCCTTGGTAGACCCTTTTTGAATAATGCAGGGGCTGTTATTGATTGCAACAAAGGCAATGCCACTTTTCATGTTAATGGTAATGAGCATACGGTACACTTTCCGAGGAAACAATCTCAAGTTCATAGCATCAATTCTATTGGAAAAGTTCCAACTATCATTATTGGAGGTTTTGAATTTCCTCTCCCTACTGTCAAGAAAAAGTATGATATTCTTATTGTTGGGGATTTTCATATCCCCGTTGAGTTAACTTAGTGTTATTCAAAATTTCTCCGGTTCCGTGTTATTCGGAATGAGTTTGTTAACAAGACTTGATCAACCTGGTTAGTGGATTCATTTTGATGATCATGAGATGGATGAAACTAGAAGGCACAACCTTCTCTACCATCTTTTAACTCTCTGTTATCTAGAATAAATAAAGCAAACATAATATTATCTGTTTGTTTTCTGAATTATCTGTGCATTAAAAAATATCCCGAAAATAAAAGTGCTCCAAATGCCCTGCAAATTTAGTATGATTTTTTATGGAATATTTGAGTATTTTAGGCATTGAAATCACTGCAGGAGGGGCAAGCACCAGGCCATGAGAGTGGAGGGCGCGCCCACCCCCTTGGGCGTGCCCCCTGTCTCATGGGCCCCTGGTGGCCCCCTCCACTTATGCCAGCACCCACACACTCCATCTTCTCAAAAAAATCCCCATCCAACTCAAACACGAGTTCTAGCTCATTTTGCTGCGATTTTCGATGTCCTTGCTCAAAGCTCCATTCACAAAACGTCTTTGGGAGATTGTTGCTTGGTATGTGACTCCTCCATTGGTCCAATTAGTTTTTGTTCTAGTGCTTTATTCATTGCAAATTTTTGCTGCATAGGTGACCATGTTCTTGAGCTTGTATGTTAAATTTATGAGGTCCCAAGCAATTCTAATGCATGATATAGGCTCTAGGCACTTGTAGGAGTAGTTGCTACCAATCTTGTTTAGTTTTATTCACTTTTATTTTGAAGTTACTGAAATTTCAGAGATTTTTCAGAAAAAGAATTATGTCTAGGAGAATGTACGAAGGTGGTTCCTCGGTAAAGAAAGGACCCACGATTGCTATACGTGAGCAAGATGTTGAATTACCGAGGGACGCAGATGTTCGAGCTTGTGAGTGGCCATCCGACGATTTTATGGTCGAAGCAGGCTTTAAGGAGGAATTTGACATGTATGTGCGTAATGCTGAGCTGGAGGACTTATTACAAGATAAGTGTCCTCAGTCCTATCAATTGACTGATTCCTTTGTGCGGAGGTTTAATTATAATTGTACACGTAATTCTCCTAGTGTCCTATTTGATATCTACGATACATCTTATACCATGGACTTAGCAGATTTTACAACTACTTGCAAACTTCCGCAGTGGGGTAATATTAATGATCCCCACAAATATGAATTTAGAGATTTCCTTGCTAGTATTACTGTCGTAGAATCCAGGGATATTGCACAAGCTACCATAGGGAGCATTCATTTTCCTGCTATACATTATTTTGCTCTCTTCATTGGTAGATGCATTAACGGTAAAGATGAAGCATGCCATATGTGTGTCCCTGATCTTTGCATCCTCAAGAGTGCTGTGTTAGGTTATAAAGGTTATAACTTGGGGGCAATAGTTGCACGTAGGTTGCAGAATAATGGTAGAGCTGGAGATTTATATGGAGGAATTTATGCAACCCGTGTGGCTAATTATCTTGGTATAGCCCCACGAGAGGGGGATATGATGTTACCTCCTGCTTATTTAGATTATGACGCTATGGTCAACCATCATTTTCTTAGGAGGAGTGAACAATTCCTCCAATATCATCTAATCTATGACAGACGCAACATCGTCCATGTTACTCTTCCTGCTCCTCTCCTTTTTGATTATCAGGCAAAAGGAAGATATGTTGCTACCAAGGAGGAAGCAGCTGAACACGAGGGGAGAGCGAAGGCAGCTCGCCAACATGCCGCAGCTCAGGAGGCGGTTGCTGCTGCATCTCAGTACGACCCCAGCTACAACTACAGATATCAGCCAGACGGTCCTTGGTACTAGACCAACTTAGGCCAAAAGCCTAAGCTTGGGGGAGTACGTATTTCTCACTGACTTTACATTCATGTTCACACACTAGTCGTCGGTGCTCATACTCTTTCATTGTATTATCCATGCTAGTTTCATTTCCTTTTTCTCGCTTGCTTCTTGTGTGTTTGATAAACCTTAAGAAAAACCAAAAAATTAGTTAGTTTAATATCCATGCTTGTAGTAGTAATTCAAATGAAAACCCAAAAAGATTTCACATTCTTCTTTTACTTGTTGGGAGCTTTCCCATGTAAATAGTTTTATTTTCTTTTCTTTCCTTTGGGGGTCGAGAAGACCATATTGAAAATGTTTAGTGACTCTCATATGCATGATTTTTTATTTAACTTAGAGCCCATATTACCTTGTCTTCTCTCTTGAGTTGAATGCTTGTAGATTCCAGCTTAGTCCAATGCACGTGCACTATTATTTTTATACACATCATTCGGTCGTGCAAGTGAAAGGCAGTAATGACGATATATGATGGACTGATTGAGATGAGAAAAGCTGGTATGAACTTGACCTCTCTTGTTTTTTGTAAATATGATGAGTTCATCATTTCTGATTCAGCTTATTATGAAGTAAACATATTTGCAATAACATTTAGAGATTGTAGTTGCTTGTGCCATGCTTGATTAGCTATGAGTTATAATGGTTTACCTTGCGTGCCAACATGCTATTAGAATGATTATGATGTGGTATGATGGGATGTATCCTCCTTTGAATGAATTGAGTGACTCGACTTGGCACATGTTCATGCATGTAGTTGAAACAAATCAACATAGCCTTCATGATATTTATGTTCATGGTGGATTATATCCTACTCATGCTTGTACTCGGTGTGAATTAATTTTAATGCATTTTATGACTGTTGTCGCTCTCTCAGTTGGTCGCTTCCCAGTCTTTTGCTAGCCTTCACCTCTACTAAGCGGGAATACTACTTGTGCATCCAAACTCCTTAAACCCCAAAGTTATTCCATATGAGTCCACCATACCTACCTATATGTGGTATTTACCTGCCGTTCCAAATAAATTTGTATGTGCCAAACTCCAAACCTTCAAATGAAACTCTGTTTTGTATGCTCGAGCAGCACATGTTTCATCTAGGGCTGCCTATATCTTCCATGCTAGGTGGGTTATTCTCAAGAGGAGTGGACTCCGCTCCTCATTCACGAGAAAGGGCCGGTAACCGGGATGCCCAGTCCCATGATCCAAAGAGATCAAAGCAAATCAAAATAATTAAACAAAACTCCCCCAGGGCTGTTGTTAGTTGGAGGCACTCGTTGTTTTGAGCAAGCCATGGATTGATGCTTGTTGGTGGTTGAGGGAGTATAAACCTGGACCATTCTATTTGGGAACCGCCTATAATGCATGTAGTATGGAAGATACAGCCATCTCATAGTTGTTGCGTTGACTGCAAAAGTATGCCGCTCAAAATGTTATTCAATCTCTATTTTAAAATCGAGCTCTGGCACCTCTACAAATCCCTGCTTCCCTCTGCGAAGGGCCTATCTATTTACTTTTATGTTGAGTCATCACCCTTCTTATTAAAAAGAACCCGCTGGAGAGCACACTATCATTTACATTCATTAATATTGGTTTATATTGGGTATGATTTGACTGGATATCTTTTACCATGAATTACAATGTTTAGTTAGTCCTTGATCTTTAAAGGTGCTCTGCATTTATGTTTTGCGGTGTCAGAAAGGGCTAGCGAGATACCATTTAGTTATATCATGTTATGATTGTTTTGAGAAAGTGTTGTCATCCGAGTTTTATTATCATGGCTCGCTAGCTGATTATGTTATTGATATGAGTAATTGTGAGACCTAAGTGTTATTGTGCGTATGGTTAGTTCATAATAATTGCTGAAACCTGAATGCTGGCTTTGCATGTTTACAACAAGAAGAGCAAACAGAGTTTGTAAAAGTTTTTCTTTATCACTTTCAGTTTATCAACTGAATTGCTTGAGGACAAGCAAAGGTTTAAGCTTGGGGGAGTAGATACGTCTCCAACGTATCTACTTTTCCAAACACTTTTGCCCTTGTTTTGGACTCTAACTTGCATGATTTGAATGAAACGAACCCGGACAGACGTTGTTTTCAGCAGAACTACCATGATGTTGTTTTATGTGTAGAAAACAAAAGTTCTTGGAATGTCCTGAAAATCCACGGAGGCACTTTTTGGAAAATATAAGAAATACTGGCGAAAGAATCAAGACCAGGGGGCCCACACCCTGTCCACGAGGGTGGGGGGCGCGCCCTCCCCCCTGGGCGCGCCCCCTTGTCTCGTGGCCCCCCTGAGGCTCCACCGACCTCAACTCCAACTCCATATATTCCGTCTCGTGGAGAAAAAAATCAGAGAGAAAGTTTCATCTCGTTTTGTGATACGGAGCTGCCGCTAAGCCCTAATTTCTCTCGGGAGGGCTAATCTGGAGTCTGTTCGGGGCTCCGGAGAGGGGGATTCGTCGCCCTCATCATCATCAACCATCCTCCATCACCAATTTCATGATGCTCATCATCGTGCGTGAGTAATTCCATCGTAGGCTTGCTGGATGGTGATGGGTTGGATGAGATTTACCATGTAATCAAGTTAGTTTTGTTAGGGTTTGATCCCTAGTATCCACTATGTTCTGAGATTGATGTTGATATGACTTTGCTCTGCTTAATGCTTGTCACTAGGGCCCGATTGCCATGATTTCAGATCTGAACCTATTATGTTTTCATGAATATATGTGTGTTCTTGATCGTATCTTGCAAGTCTATAGTTACCTATTATGTGTCATGATCCGACAACCCTGATGTGACAATAATCGGGATACTTCTCGGTGATGACCGTAGTTTGAGGATTTCATGTATTCACTATGTGCTAATGCTTTGTTCCGGTTCTCTATTAAAAGGAGGCCTTAATATCCCTTAGTTTCCGCTAGGACCCCGCTGCCACGGGAGGGTAGGACAAAAGATGTCATGCAAGTTCTTTTCCATAAGCACGTATGACTATTTACGGAATACATGCCTACATTACATTGATGAATTGGAGCTAGTTTTGTGTCACCCAATCTTATAGCTATAACATGAGGAATCATATCCAACATAATTATCCATCACTGATCCATTTCCTATGAGCTTTTCACATCTTGTGTTTCGCTTATTTACTTTTCCGTTGCTACTATTGCAATCACTACAAAACCCAAAAATATTACTTTTGCTACCATTACCTTTATTATCATACTACTTTGCTACTAAATACTTTGCTGCAGATACTAAGTTATCCAGGTGTGGTTGAATTGAAAACTCAACTGCTAATACTCAAGAATATTCTTTGGCTTCCCTTATGTTGAATCAATAAATTTGGGTTGAATATTTTACCCTCGAAAGCTGTTGCGATCCCCTACACTTGTGGGTTATCAGTGAGGTGTCAAATCACAAAAGCACGGACGAAGCAACCATCATTTCACTCTTCGCTGACTCCGCTTATCCATCGTCTTCTTTGAGAAACAATCTCAATGCACTAAGCTGGATAGACGACGCTATTGTGTACTAGTAGTACTAGTACATTTACGCGTCCTTTGGTTCAACGGACTTCCTGGACGCAAATAAGGTGGTTGTCTCGGCTTGCAGGCGACACTTGCGAACAACTTACCGTGGTCTCCCTCAATGGTGTTCTCCGTCGAACGCACTTCGCCAAACCACAACGTTTGAGATATCGTCAACGTCACCGCAATGGGGAAGGAAGTCAAATATAGTTACTACCTCCGTTTTTTTGTACACAAGGCCAGTATATAAAATTACAATTTGCGAAAGGCCACTAACACTAATCGAGGCAAAATTAATGGGTTTTGCCTCATACTAGGAACCAAGGACATTAATATCCCCTGCATGCATGCGGAAGTGAGAAGGTTGGTTTGCATGGCGCTGCATTAATCAAGCGATGAGGAGTGAGATGGTTAGCTCTTTGGTCTTTGGAGAAAAAAATACACATTAATTGAGACATAAAATAGGGATTTGTATCAATTAAATCCCGCGAAGGAAAACCCCGCCTTTCTTTTTTAACACTAGTACTCCTAGTAAGTACGTACTTATCCTATTTGGGTCTAGGCCTTGCATTGCCATACTTTGCCACACATTTTTGTTAAGCTTTCCTAAAGTTTTCAAAATGAAAAGGAGGTACACTTGTGCATGGCTGTCGCGGTCGCACCGCACCCTCACACGGTCGCTCCTACATGCCGCGGTCGCACCGCACCCTCACACCATTGCTCCTGCACGCTGCAAACCCAACCAAGAGAACGCACCCTCACTGACACGTGTTGTCGCATGTGAACAAACCAAACTCAGCCATCCTACCGCTGACACATAATTTTTGTTCATAGAGTATGTTTATCCAACCGCATGTTGGGGAGTATCCGTACGGCCTGTGCGGTGGTCTGTTGGGGAAGAAGAAGAGGCGAGGAAGAAGGGTTAGGAGACGTAGGATATTCATCCAACCACCTAAAATGGTAGACTGACCCAAGGCACGCGACTTGCATAACAATATATGCTTTTGCACAGCAAAAGATCCATAAAAAGAACAACATAAAGAAAAACAATCACTGCTCGCTGAACGAGACGGCCTCGTCATCTTTAGCTGCCGGCACGAACCAGTCATAGCTACCGACGTGTGTCTCCGCACCGTGGTTGTCCTTGGCCTCCAGCTACTCGTTCACGCAGAGCGTGCGGGCGCTCTGCACGGACGAGACCACAGGCCGATTCAAGTCGAGGACGTCCGGTTCCGCCTGCAGGAGGGCCTCAATGGCAGCGACATCCGCGCGCTCCACGTTGAGTCGAGCCTCCGCAGCCGGGTTCAAGTCAAGGACGTCCGGTTCCGCCTGCAGGAGGGCGTCGATGAGAGCGGCATCCGTGCGCTCCGCGTCGAGTTGAGCCTCCGCCGCCCAGTTCAGGTCCATGATGTTCGGTTCCGCCTGCAGGAGGGCATCGATGGCAGCGGCATCCGCATGCTCCGCCTCAAGTTGAGCCTCTGCCGCCTGGTTCACATCCACGACATCCGGTTCCGCCTGCAGAAGAGCATCGATTACAGTGGCACGCGCGCGCTCCGCATCAAGTTGAGCCTCTGCCTCCCGGTCCTCCTTTAGTAGCGCCATCTTGAACCGCTGGTCCGCCTGCACCATGGGGGCTCGGACGTCGGCACGAAGTCGACGTCCATCATCTCATACCCATCAGGGGCCTTCTGCGCCGTGACCTCTGCCATGAACATTGGATCGGCTTCCTCCTCCTCGTAGCTTGGCTCCAGAGAACTAGGGGATTGGCCCGCCGCAAAGCAAGCATGGGAATGGAGGTTTGTGGCGCCGACCAGCGTCGCGATTTCTGCACGGCGCTCCGGCGTCAGCATCTTGTAGTAAGTGATCTTGCGGTGCACCATGGCTTTTCTGCGAACTAGGGGACGCTTGCTGCAGGCTAGGGGATCAAAAGGTGGGCGAATGGGTTGGAGACTAGGTGTGGTTTTAAGGCAGTGGCTGGCGTAGGCCCAGCAGCAAAGGTTCTGGTGTGAATAGTGGTTTCGGTGACGACCGGTCAATCGGTATTGACTTTACATCGCTCTTGTAGCGTTCGCGTTGGAGCCCAGCACGCTGGACCCTCCACGTCGCTCACCGAATGGAACGCGCTTCGTCTTGCGTTTTCGCTTGCTTGTGGGACCGTTGTTGAGAGTAAACCGACATCCCTCCCCCTCCCCCACCCGCGTCATTTATACTACCACTCCCTCCGTTTTATGCGGAGTAACTAAAAACAGAGGGAGTATACTATGGATGAGGATCCCCTGACGTGGCCGAACCCATTGAGTAACTGACATGCGGGGCCTAGCAAGCATGGGGTCCACCAGTAAGTGACCGAAACGGAGGGTAAGGCAGGGATACCTACGTCAGAGGATCCACTTCCACTACTACTCCCTCCTTCCATTTACTATACAGGGCCTATTGCATTTTTCGAGGCTAACTTTGACCAAATGTTAGAGTAATAATATATGACATGCAACTTACACAAAGCATACGGTCAAATTCGTATGTGAAAGGAGTTTCCAATGATATAATTTTCACATTATACATCTCATGTACTATTAATCTTGTCAATAGTCAAATGTGGTTTTAAAAACGCATTAGAGCATGGTTAATAATGTAGCCAGTCGATGGCTATGAGGGACTGCCATGTCATCTATATCCATCATCTATTTTATGCACTCATACAGTAGTTTGGGCTATAAGGTTGGCTATTTCCCGCAAATTTTTTTAAAAGGTTGGCTATAGTATTAGTACTTTTTTCCATCTCCTCTCTATCTCTTTCTTCATATTTATTGTATTTAACTAGGAATCCGTATATAGCTAGGCTCTTGCATGAGAGCTCACTCCCTTACTTTTTCACATCTCTCTCCTCCACATAGGCCCTATATAAATGGAAGGAGGGGGTACTACCATGAGCACTGCGTACTCTAGTACAGATGTTGTCAGTACTCCACTAGTACTATTGGACAGGGAGCTTACAAAAGTACCTATTGGACTGGCTATATGTGGCGAAATTCTAGTAGGAAGAGCATGCGCGAGAACAAGCACATTCACGTGGTTAAAAACATGGAAACCATCTCGAGTACAAATCAAGGAGCACGTACGAATCTAACAATATTGATTGGGCGTTGTTGAATGTTGATACTTTTTCTATCAATGTAGAGATACTTTGACTACACATAAAACTTATATGTATACTAGAAAGGATAGGAGGGAGTATATTGTACTTTCAAAAACGAAACGAACATTGAATACCCTTTATATATGATTTGCGGATGCTATGATCACCGGTTCAAAATTTTGAATCCGCCTTAGTTATCACGTGCCCCCACTCGTTTCTCTCGATTTCATCTCAGGGTCTGGAGATCGATTGATACTCGACGGAATTTTCAAATGAGGCATGCGGGAGGATGGACTCAACCGGAGGGCGACATGATCGATGGAGAAGAGGGTTGGAGAGGAATGAGAAATAAGCAAATGCCACATGATTATACTTGAACGGATCAAATAAACAATAAGTTGTCTCGCTTGGCCTACATAGCGAAAGGCCTGATGCACAACGCGGAGCACTGACGCTCGAATATGGCCGGGAAAACAGGGATACCGACATGTGGGGCACACCCGTCGAGACGATGTAGCGCAGACTAGTCCAATGGAGGAGCTGGCCCACGACCTCCTTGCCACCGACAACCATTCATATGGGTCGTGGGGGCCAACAACGTGGCGCAGGTCCAGCACCGCCTCTGGACATTGCGACCGCGGTCAGTGACACACTCATCGTCGCTAGACATGGTCGGTTTCAGTGTGCCGAGGTTGGCGTTAGTGTTGTGGCACGACCAACAGTATGTTTGTTTTGTGCCCAAGGTTTCTCCATCAAAGCATTGGGTAGCCAACATTTTGGTTGAGGTATTGGTTGCTCATGATTTGGCCGACATTGGTAAGAAAAATGAACTAGAGTTGGCTAGAGTTCATTGGCATGCCAACAAATGGCAACCATCCAAACAAAGACCAATCTTTGGGTCATGACCAAAATTTTGGTAAGGTACACTTTGGCCACATTCCAAACACACCCCAACACCCGGCTCGTCGAGGATGCACGGGGCGCCGCGATGCATCCGTGGAGTGGTGTAGCGCGGCCAACTGCATCCTCAGGACCTGAGACCATGCCGGGTCATCTTGCTTTTTCAATGACATGCGGGGATTGATGTGAGCAAAGGGAATCTCCAACGTTGCCACGACCGTGGCTGACTACCCTGGCACACCAAAAACCCTCGTCCCTCGCACTGTCGTGCGGTGCGTTCCCAGCCGGCGCCAGCTGCCCGCATTCATGTCGTCTGTTCGTATTCCGTCGTTAAGAGGCTCGATGCCCGAGGAACCAACTTCGGTGACTTAATGACACACCCGGACGCTTGGCCTCACCGGAATGCGCTACTTAAAGCGGCAACGCCCAGCTAACCTCCACACCATAGCGCATTGTCCTCCTACCTTGCACGATATCCGCCATGACTGCAAGCACAAACGCTCTGCGGGAGAGCTTGTGTTCGGGGATGAAGCTCGAGGTCGCCGCCCTCGCTCAAGTCGCGTCTTGCGACACAATAGCGGCGTAGCCAGACACGGACGCGACCACACAAGCAGTGGCCATGCTGGCGGCCGACGACGGGAGCACCGTCAGCCACGCGTCCTACTTGCCGCCATCCAACGTCCGGCAAAGCCGAGGTCGAGGACTCCTCCGAGGATGAGTAGGGCATGGGAGGCGGCAGGGCATGGTGTGCCAACTGGCCGGTCCGTATCCTGTGTTCTACTCTTCCTCACCGGAGAACGCACCTTCACTTCATGGGTCTTGAATCCTGCCCCCGTACATAGAGATCGCAGATGGAGGACGTCGGTCGCCGCCGTAGAATAGGTTTAGGGTCGGGCTTCTTTTATTTTTCTGTCCTATAAAAGTTCGAAATGTAATGACGACATGTATGTATGCTGATTTATCTTTGGTGATTGTATGATGACTAAAACATGATGGCATTGTTGTTTAGTTGTACTCATATTTGGCTGCGAAACTTGAATTTACTGCAATTTTCTCGACATCTTCGAATGAGAACAAAGCTGACCCGATAGGGCCTCTGCTAATTTATTTATTTATTACCAAAAGGGCCTCTTCTATTTATTTATTTATGAGCAAAAGGGGATACCCCCTGATTTCCATTAGTAGAAATCATTAGCTGTTCACAACACTATGCCCAGTCTGCTACACAGGTTTCATTCATTACTAGTTTTAGCAAAGTGCTCATGTCATAGCCACTGAATACATCACGAGTGCTACATACACTGCAGATAAAGAGACAATCATCCTACAGAGCACATCGATTTTTCCCATTATCTTCACAAGCTCTTTAATCTCCTCATTGCTGTCAAGGCTGTTCAGTAGTTGTTGCTTGGCCATGATCAGTGGAACTGCATCTTTAACCTTCTTGTCTGCATCTTCCTCTTCTGTCGTTCCTTCAGTTATTTGTCCAACACCCCAACATGCTGGTATTGGGATTCCTCGGCTAACCAAATAATCAGCATAGTTGCATTCCCACACATCAGCAACTTCCCAGAAATACAAATCACACGAAACTTCCCTTTTATGCATGAATGAAATTGGAAGATCATCAACCAAACTATTAAAAAAATCAGCAACAGAAAGCAGCAGAACAACACTTAAACATATTATTACCCCATGATTCGGGCATTTGTAGAAGACTCGGCCAGGGTTGAGGATTGTGGTTGACACGCGACGGATGGCTCTGCGTGATTTCCAGCAGTGGCACCACACCAACAGCAGCAGGTTGCGATGAGAAATTGACTACGGTGCGCGTGCCGGCGGGGGTGTGATGAGACCCAGAGGCGATGGTACGGGTGGCGACTTGGCGCATATCTAGTTGTTGCCTTTTGAAGAGTAGGTGGACGAGCAGCCAGGGGACATGGTTGCTACGGCCAGAGCTCTAATGCTAGGCAGAGTAAGTAGAGAAGAGGGGAAGAGAACATTGCATATGTGAGTTTCATTATTTGCAAAGTAGCATCGCACCATATATAGTCATAGTCTAGGTTTGGATCCGAACCAGCTACATGAGCACGTCTCTCTTTTTTCTAAAACTCTGCAACGTCTCTTTACTGGTACACTAGCTTGTTATGTACGCCTTCTCATGTCTTTGATTTTCTTTCCCTTTTTTTGCGAGGAAGGAAGGAGGACCAAATTGAGAGTTCCTGGGACTCGAACCCAAGACCTCTCGGTTGAAAACCAAGGGTGCTAGTCACTTATGTGGGGAACGTTCCCTGGGAGGAGGACGGCAGACAAACGCATTTTCCTCGCAGTTTTAGTTGCGACACAAGATCGAACGGTCGTAGTTTTGGGAATGTATCAGGCGAATGAGCCCAATTTTTCTTTTCTTCCTATATATAAAAAAGTATGCTACTTGGTGCCAATCTTGACCGTTGGATTGACATTCAATGTCTGTCATGTTTCTTCAGTCTCTTCTTCCTCGAGCCGCCAAAGCCAAACCAGCACCGACGGGACCGCTTGCTCCCGCCTCCCATGGCTGGCTATGCTGCTGCACACGCATCGTGGCCACATCGCACCCTAAAACTCTGCGCATCTTCGCCGGCTCCTATTCGTTCCCGTCTGAGGCCTCACCATCGTCCTCCGCCTTGCTCGCCGCGGCGCCGCCCTCCGGTGTTGTCAACATGGTCAACAACTGAGAGGAATAAGGAGATGACTGTACATGGTGAGGATGACAGTACAAACCCAGCAGCGCGCAGAGTAATTATGTTTTTTCGGGACGGAGAAGGGTATCAACTGGGTTGTGCGGGACCTGTGGCCCCTCTAGCCTAGGATTTTATTTCATATGTTTAGCACATGACCAGCCCATTTTGTTTTTTTCCTTTCTGAAAATGGCTAGCCAGCTATTTTATTTTTTTTGTAGAATAACCAACATAGGCCTACTTGCTTTTCTACGCCCTGCTGGGCCGGAAGTCTTTCAAGACGAGGAGGGATGCATTTTGCCCAGAAAACGGGCTATATGTAATAAGTAATGGGCTAAGTAATAATAAATGGGCTATAAAATGAAAAAATACAGAAAACAGGCAATTAGTTCCAAAATATTCTTTCTTTCAGATTTTGATATTTTAAATTTCATTGGTTCTGTGCGGGTAAAATTTCATTGAATTTAACTTAAGGTATATTTAGATTTAAAATTAAGTTGAATCTGGCTAGAAATTTTGGGCTGTCTACTGTTTGGGACAGGTTTGGAGGCTGACTTGTGGGTCTACTAGGTTGACGTGTACAAAAGGCTTTGTCAACTTAGTCCACAAACGATTCTAGCAGCAGTGACTGATGGATGTTAATCCAACGGTCGTGCTGCTTCTTCAATATCGAATCTTCTTGCTCCAGCCGCCCAAACCAGCGTCGGTGGGACTGCCTGCTCCCACCTCCCGTGGCCGGCTATGCTGCCGCACAGGTCGCACCTCCCCACCCTACTTCATTGCTGGCCAGGACATTCCTCTACTCACCCACACCTCCTGTTATTTTCCGGCGACGGCAGCTGGACCAGTAAACCCTCGTACTCCCCACCGCGTGGGCAACCATTGCCGAGTCTTCCTCGGCTCCATGTCTTTCCCTTCCTAGGCCTCGCCGTCGTCCACTGGCATGGTGCTCTCGGCGCGGCCTGGTCACCGTGGTCAACGAATGACATCCATCGGACGTGGACTATACGTGGGGAGGCTGACAGCTGGGTCCACGACCGCACACAAGGAAATGCCTCCTTATTAAGCTTAAAATAATGATTCCTCCACCTGACACCCGGGACTCACCGGAAGGGTCTCCATATTTTGCCAAAGAATGTTCCCCCAACTGACAGGTAGGACCCACCAGCTATATCTTCGCACGCAAGGAAGAGTCTCCTTTTACGCATGAAAAAATGAATACCCCCTGCTAGCTGGGACCCACCATATTGGGAGGCTGACTTGTGGGCCAACTAAGTTGACGGGGATGGAGGGCTTTGTCAACTTAGTCAATACGAACGATTCTAGCTCCAGTGACCGTACGATGACCATCCAATGGCCGTAGTGCTTCTTCAACCTCTGGTCTTCTTGCTCTGGCCGCCCAAACCAGCGCCAGTCATGACATGTGCTCCAGCCTCCCGTGGCCGGCTGTGATGCCGCGGAGGCCTCACTGCCCCCTACTACTCCCACCGCTAGCTAGGCCATCCCTCTACTCACCCATACCCCCTGTTATTCTGCGGCAACGACAGCCTCACACCACAGCCGAACCAGTGAACCCTCGTACTCCTCTTCGCGCGAACTTCCACTGCTGCGTCTTCCCTTGCTCCGTGTCGTCCCCTTCCTAGGCCTCGCCGTCTTCCACCGCCCTGGTGCTCTCGGTGTGGCGTGGTCAACATGGTCAAGGAACGACTTCCATCGGAAGAGTACTGTACATGGATAGACTGACAGCTGGGTCCACAGTGGCCGCAAGGAAGTGCCTCCTTATTACGCAAAATAATTATTCCTCCACCTGACAGCAGGTACCCACCAGACGGGCCGCCGTATTTCGTGAAAAAATGTTTCCCCCTGACTATTGGGACCCACCAGCTACATATTCGCACGCAAGGAAGTGCGTTCAAACAAAAAAAACGATTCACCCTCCTAACTGCTGGGACCCAGCAGCTACATCTTCGCAGGCAAGGAAGTGCCTGACAGTCGGGACCCACCTAGTCGAAGCGTACGTAGCATTGTCAGTCTGGTCGCGAACGTGTACGTACATACTGGTCGATGTCGAGGCGCGCACGTGTCATAGTAGAGGCGCGCACGTAGCATGTACACGTACGTACAACGGCTAGGGTGCAAGAAAGTAAATACGGCCACGTACGTATAGACGGGCTGGTACTCAAATGCCTACTCACGCATACATACGGCCAGGGCTCATGTACATGGCTGGGTCGGAACAAAGAAACTCCGTCGTCGTCGTGTTCATGTTGAGGCAACGGAATGCGTCATGTTCATCGGGAGGCAACGGAATGCGTCGTGTTCATCGGGAGGCAACGAAATGCGTCGTGTTCATCGGGAGGCAACATAACACGTGGGAGCCAACCGGCTTGGACAGAACAGGTGATGGAAACGAGGCTTGGCATACCGCAGAACGAAGGAAATGGCCTTGTATTCGACTGGCCACGTTCAAAATGGGATTCTGTTCATCGGGAGGGGTCTGGCGTACCGCTAAACAGAGGAAACAGACTTGCGTTGGACCTCCTACGGTCGAAATGGGGTCTTGTTGATCTGGAGGGGTGTGGCGTACCGCAAAACGGAGGAAATGGACTTCTGTTGGAGTGCTACGGTCGAAATGGGGGTCCTAATCATCGAGAGGGGTGTGGCGTACCGCAAAACGGGACTCCACAGGATACTGTTCATCTCCACTATCGACCTCGTCCAGCCTCCACGAGCTACTCTTCATCCACCATCGACCTCCTCCAGCTTCCAACTGCAAGTGTTCATCCACGGGCACCTGTTTATCCAGCATCCACCACGCGCTACTCCACCGGCTAATGTTCAACCACCCCTCTCCAAGGGCTCCTGTTCAACCACCCATCCACGGGCTACTATTCATCCACCCCTCCACCGCCTACTGTTCATCCAGCCCTCCACAGGGTCCTGTTCATCCAGCCCCAACCGGCTCGATCGATCGGGGTCCTATCCTTCCAGAGGCAACACCACGGGGTCCTGTTTATCCATCCCCACCACTC